>NC_082654.1:95143734-95443734 GCF_028023285.1 Balaenoptera ricei
GTAGTGTCACGGCCGTAGTTAGTGACATTGTCAGTGCCTGAGTAAGGGGTAGTGTCCGGGCCTTAGTTAGGGACAGTGTCAGTTGCTAAGTTAGGAGTAGTGTCAGGGCCTAAGTTAGGGCCAGTGTCAGTGCCTGAGTCAGGAGTAGAGTCAGGGCCTAAGTTAAGGACAGTGTCATTGCTTGAGATAGGAGTAGTGTCAGGGCCTTAGTTAGGGACATTGTCAGGGCATGATTTAGGAGTTGTGTTAGGGGGTGAGCTATGAATAGTGTCAGGGCCTTAGTTAGTGACAGTGTCAGTGCTGAGTTTGGAGTAGTATCAGGGCCTTAGTTAGAGACAGTGTCAGGGCCTGAGTTAGGTGTATGTCAGGGCCTTAGTTAGGGACAGTGTCAGTGCCTGATTTAGGAGTAGTGTCAGAGGCTTTGTTAGGGACAGTGTCAGGGCCTGAGTTAAGAGTAGTGTCACAGCTTTAGTTAGGACCAGTATCAGGGCCTTAGGTAAGTCCAACATCAGCGCCTATGATAGGAATCAGATCAGGACCTGTGTTCCAGGTAATGTCAGGGCCTTATTTAAGAACAGTGTCAGGGCCTGAGTCCTGACTTACTCCTTACTCTCCTCACTAAGGACTTTGGACACTACTGCTAATTCAGGCCCTGATATTGTCCCTAACTAAGGCCCTGACACTTTCCTTGGCTAAGGCCCTGAACTTCTCCTAAGTCAGGCCCTGATACTGTCCCTAACAATGGCCCTGACACTACACCTAACTGAGGCCCCGACATGATACCTAACAAAGGCTTTGTTGCTAGTCCAAACTAAAGCCCTAAAATTGGTCCTAAATAAGGCCTTGACACTAATCCTAACTCAGGCCCTAAAACTGTCCCTAACTAAGGCCCTGATAGTATGCCTAACTCAGGCCCTCATACGATTCCTAACAATGGCTCTGATGCTAGTCCAAACTAAGGCCCTGAAATGGGTCCTAAATAAGGCCTTGACACTAATCCTAACTCAGGCCCTAGCACTGTCCCTAACTAGGTCTCTGACAGTACACCTAAATCAGACCCTGACACTGTCCCTAAGCAAGGCCCTGACACTACTCCTAACTCAGTCCCTTACACTGTACCTAACAAAGTCTCTGATGCTAGGCCTAACTCAGGCCCTGAAACCGTCTGTAACGAAGGCCCTGCTGCCATCACTATCAAAAGTCCTGACATTATCCGGAGCTAATATCCTGACCTATGTCTTTCCAAGGTCCTGAAACTGTCCCAAAGTAAGCCCTGACGCTGTCCCTAAGTGAAGACCTGAGGCTGTCCCTAACTCAGGCCCTGAAGCTTTCCTGAACTGAAGCCTTGAAGCTGTGACTAATTCAGGCCCTGATCATGTACCTAACGAAGACCTTAATGCTGATCCAGCAAAGATGCTGATGCTGCTCCAAAGTCATGCCCTGACAGTGTGCCCAGCTAAGGACCTGATGCTAAGCCTCACTCAGGCCCTGTCGCTCTCCCTAAGTCAGGCCCTGACACTGTCACTAACTAAGGCCCTGACTCTACTCCTAATTCAGTCCCGTACATTGTATCTAACAAAGGCTCTGATGCTAGTCGTAACTCAGGGCCTGACACTGTCTCTAACTAAGGGCTGCTGCCATCAACATCTAAAGTCCTGACATTATCCGGAGCTAATAACCTGACCCATGTCTTATCAAGGTCCTGAAACTCTCCCAAAATAAGCCCTGACGCTGTCCCTAAGTGAGGCCCTGAAGCTTTCCCTAACTAACTCAGGCCTTGATGCTGTGACTAACTCAGACCCTGATCATGTCTTTAACTAAGACCCTAAGGCTGATCCAACAGAGGCCCTGATGCTGCTCCTAAGTCATGCCCCGATAAGGGCATGATAGTCCCCCACTAAGTGTCTGATGCTAGGCCTCACTCAGACCCTATCGCTCTCCCTAAGTCAGGCTCTGATGCTGTCCCTACCTGAAGCCCTAACACTGGTTCTGAATAAGGTCCTGAGTGTCTCCGTAACAAAGGTCTTCACACTATCCTTAGGTCATTTCCTGACACTATCCCTAGATGTTAAACTGACACGGTCCCTAGCTAATGTCCTGCCTCTTATGCTAACTGAAGCCCTTAGGCTGTGCCTACCTCAGGCACTGAATTTAGTCCCAAGACAATGAAACTGTCCCGAACTAAGGCCTAGATGCTCGCCCTACATCCGGCCCTGACACTGTCCATAACTAAGGCCCTAACACTATTGCTAACTGAGGATCTGACACTGGACCTATCAGAGGCCCTCTACTCCTAACTAACGCCTTGAAACTTTCCCTAACGTAGGCGCTGCTACCATCAATATCTAAAGTCCTGACATTATCCTGAGCTAATATCCTGACCCATGTCTTACCAAGGTCCTGAAACTCTCCCAACGTTAGCCCTGACACTGTCCCTAAGTGTGACCATGAGGCTGTCCCTCACAGAGGTCCTGATAATGTCTTTAACTAAACTCTAATGCTGATCTTACAGAGACCCTTATGTTGATCCTATGTCATGCCCTGACGCTGTCCGTAGCTAAGGCCCTGACTCTAGGCATCACTCAGGCCCTGTCGCTCTCCCTACGTCAGGCTAAGACTCTGTCCCTACCTGAAGCCCTGACACTGGGCCTAAATTAGGCACTGATGCTCTAATTAGCTATGGTCTTGACACTATCCCTAGGTCATTTCCTGACACTATCCCTAGATCTTAACCTAAACTTGTCTTTAGCTATTGTCGAGCCTCTTATGCTAAGTAAATCCCTGATGCTGTCTCTAACTAAGAGCCTGAAATTAGCCCCGAGGCCGTCAACCTGTCCCTAACTGAGGTTGGAGGCTCATCCTAACTGAGGCGCTGACACTGTCCCTAACTAAAGCCCTGACACTGTACTTTACAAGGGCTCTGATGCTAGTCCTAACTCAGGCCCTGACACTGTCTCTAAGTAAGGCTCAGAATTTGCCCCTAATATAGGCCCTGCTGTCAGCAATAACTAAAAACTGGACACTAGCCTGAGCTAATATCCTGACATATTTCTAACCAAGGTCCTGACACTGTCCCTAAGAAAGCCCTGTCGCTGTCCCTGTGTTAAGAACTGAGGCTGTCCCTAACTCAGGCCCTGAAGCTTTCCCTAACTGAGGCCTAGAAGCTGTGACTAAGTCAGGCCCTGATCATATCTGTAACAAAGACGCTAAGGCTGATCCAACAGAGGCGCTGATTCTGTTCCTAAGTCATGCCCTGACAGTGTCCTCAGCTAAGGGCCTGACGCTAGGCCTCACTCAGGCCCTGTCGCTCTCCCTAAGTCAGGCTCTGATGCTGTCCCTACCTGAAGCCCTGACACTGGTTCTAAATAAGGATCTGATACTCTCAGTCACTAAGGTTTTCACACTATGCTTAGGTCCTTTCCTGACACTATCCCTAGACCATAACCTGACCCTGTCCCTAGCAAATATCGTGCCTCTTATGCTAACTACAGCCCTGCTGCTGTCCTTAACTAAGGGCCTAAAATTACTCTCGAGGCTGTGACCCTGTCCGTACCTAAGGCCTCGATGTTCGTCCTAATTCAGGGCCTGACACTGTCCCTAACTAAGGCCCTGCTGCCGTCAGTATCTAAAGTCCTGACACTATCCTGAGCTAATTTCTTGACCCATCTCTTACCAAGGTCCTGAAACTGTCCCTAAGGAAGCCCTGATGCTGTCTCTAAGTGAGGCCTTGAGGCTGTCCCTAACAGAGGCCCTGATAATATCTTTCACATAGCCCCTGAGGCTGATCCTACCGGGGCTCTTAGGCTGCTCCTAAGTCATGCCCTGACACTGTCTCTAGCTAAGGCCCTGACGCTAGGCCTCACTCAGGCCCTGTCCCACTCCCTAAGTCAGGCTCTGACGCTGTTCCTACCCGAAGCCCTGACACTCACTGCTCCTAAATTAGGTCCTGATGTGCTAAGTAACTAAGGTCTTGACACTATCCCTAGGTCATTTCCTGACACTCTCCCTAGACCTTAACCTAACCTTCTCTTTAGCTAATGTCGAGATTAGCTAAAGAGATTCTTTAGAACGAGATTCTTTCATCTTCTGAATATAGTTTTCTTCAAAACATAATTTTTATAGTGTTACTAACTTTAAACAAAATGTACTCAACTGCTGTGGAATATTCCTTCATAGGAGCGTGCATGGTTCACTTCTGCATCTGCTTGTGGTGGTGTTCAGGTTGCTTTCAGCTGTAGATCCCCTTATGCTAGCTAAATCCCTGATTCTGTCCCTAAACGAGGCCCTGAATTTAGGTCCGAGGCCGTGAACCTGTCCCTAACTGAGGCCTGGAAGCTCGTCCTAATGCAGGCCCTGACACTGTCCCTAACTAAGGCTCTGACACTACACCTAACTCAGTCACTGACACTGTACCTAACAAAGGCTCTGATGCTAGTCCTAACTTAGGCCCTGACACTGCCTCTAACTAAGGCCCTGCTGCCGTCAATATCTGAACACCTGATATTATCCTGAGCTAATAGCCTGACCCATGTCTTACCAAGGTCCTGAAACTTTCCCAAAGTAAGCCCTGACGCTGTCCCTAAGTGAGGCCTTGAGGCTATCCCTAACGGAGGCCCTGATAATAGCTTTAACGAAGACCCTAATGCTGATCCTACAGAGGCCTTTATGCTGCTCCTAAGTCATGCCCTGATACTGTCCCTTACTCAGGCCCTAAAGATAGGCCTCACTTAGGCCCTGTTGCTGTACCTCACTTAGGCTCTGACGCTGTCCGTACATCCAGCCCTGGCGCTGGTCCTGATTAAGGCGCTCACGCTGCTGCTAACTAAGGCCCTGATGCTCTCAATAACTAAGGTCTTCTCGTTATCCCTTGGTCATTTCCTTTCACTATCTCTGGCCTGGGACCTGACTCTGTCCCGAGATAATCTCCTGCATCTTCTGCTAACTGAAACCCTAATGCTCTCCCTAACTAAGGCCCTGACTACTCCTAACTAAGGCCATGACACTGAATCTAACAAAGGCCCGGAATCTGTCCTTAATATAGGCCCTGCTGCCAGCAATAACTAAAATCCTGACACTCTCCTGAGCTAATATCCTGACTCATTTCTAACCAAGGTCCTGACACTGTCCCTAAGAAAGCCCTGTCGCTGTCTTTAAGTGAAGACCTGAGGCTGTCTGTAACTCAGACCCTGAAGCTTTCCCTAACTGAGGCCTTGACGCTGTGACTAACTTGGGCTCCGGTCATGTCTTTAACTAAGAGCCTAAAGCTGATCCAACAAAGGCACTGATGCTGCTCCTAAGTCATTCCCTGACAGTGTCCCCAGCTAAGGGCCTGACATCAGGCCTCACTCAGGCCCTGTCGCTCTTCCTAAGTCAGGCCCTGATGCTGTGCCTACCTGAAGCCCTAACGCTGCTTCTGAATAAGTCCCTGAGAGTCTCAGTAACAAAGGTCTTCACACTCTCCTTAGGTCATTTCCTGACACGATTCCAAGCCTTTACCCTAACCCTGTCCCGAGCTAATGTCCTACCTCTTATGCTAACTAAAGACCTTATGCTGTGCCTAATTCAGGCACTGAATTTAGTCCCAAGGCCGCTAGACTGTCCCTAACTCGGCTCGATGCCCTTATCGTCACAATGTTCCATGACCACTGTCATCACAATGCTCCACGCCCTTGTCATCACAATGCTCCATAACCCTGTCATCACAATGCTCCATGACCTTTCTCATCGCAATGCTACATGCCATTGTCATCACAATGCTCCATGCCCTTATCATCACAATGCTCCATGACCCCTTTCATCACAATGCTCCATGACCCTTGTCTAAAATGCTACATGTCTGTGAAATCACAAAGCTCCATGCCCCCTGTCATCACAAGTCTCCATGACTCTTGTCATCACAATGCTCCATGATCCTTGTAATCAAAATGCTCCTTGACCCTTTCTTCACAATGTTACAGTACCCCTTTCTTCACAATGCTCCATGCCGCTGGTCACCACAATGCTCCATGACTTCTGTCATCACAATGCTCCATGTCCCTTGTCATTAAAATGCTCCATGGCCCCTGTCATCGCAATGCTGCAGGATCCTTATAATCTCAATGCTCCATGGTCCTCGTCATCACAAATCTCCACGCATTTGTCATCACAATGCTCCATGACCCCTGTCATCCCAATGCTCCATAGCACTTTTCATCACAATGCTACATGACCACTTTTATCACCATGTTCCATGACCACTTTAATCACAGTGCTCCATGACCACTTTCATCACAATGCCCCATGACCCCTGAAATCAAAATGCTCCATGGCCCTTGTCGCCACAATGCTCCAGGACCCGTCATCACAATTCTCCATGGCCCTTGTCATCACAATGCTCCATGGCGCTTGTCATCACAATGATCCAGAGCCTTAGTGCTTGAGTTGGGAGTAGTATCATTGCCTCAGTTAGGGACACTGTCATTGCCTGAATTGGGAGTAGTGTCAGAGCCCTAGTTAGGGACAGCACCAGTGCTTGCGTTGGGAGTAGTGTCAGGGCCATAGTTAGGGACAGTGTCAGTGGCTGAGATGGGAATAGTGTCAGGGCCTTAGTTACGGACATTGTCAGTGCCTAAGTTGGGAGTTTTGTCAGGGTCTTTATTATGGACAGTGTCAGGTCCTGAGATAAGAGTAGTGTCAAGGCCTTAATTTGGAAGAGTGTCAGTGTCTCAGTTTGGAGTAGTGTCAGACCCTTAGTTAGGAACAGCCTCAGTGCCTGAGTTGGGAGTAGTGACATGGCTTAAGTTATGGACAGTGTCAGGGACTGAGTTAAGAATAGTCTCAGGACCTTAGTTAGGGACAGTGTCAGTGACTGTGTTAGGAATAGTGTCAGGGCCTAAGTTAGGAGTAGTCTGAGACCGGTAGTTAGGCACAGTGTCAGGGCCTGAGTTGTGAGTAGTTTCAGGGCCTTAGTTAGAGAAAGTGTCAATGCCGGATTTGGGAGTTATGTCAGGGCCTTAGTTAGGGACAGTGTCAGTGCCTGAGTTGGGAGTAGTGTCAGGGCCTAGTTAGGGAGAGTGTCAGTGCCTGAGTTGCAAGTAGCGTCAGGGCATTAGGGACAGTGTCAGTGGCTGCGATGGGAGTAGTGTCAGGGACTTAGTTAGGGAGAGTGTCAGTGCCTGAGTTGGGAATAGTCTCAGGGTCTTTTTTGGGGACAGCATCAGGGCATGAGTTAAAAGTAGTGTCAAGGCCTTAGTTAGGGAGAGTGTCAGTGCCTGTGTTGGGAGTAGTATCAGGCCGTTCGTTAGGGACAGTGTCAGGGTCTGAGGTAGAAGTAGTCTCCGTCCTTAGTTAGGTAGCGTGTCAGTGCCTAAGTAAGTAGTAGTGTGAGGGCCTTAGTAAGGGACAGTGTCAATGCCTGTGTTGGGAGTAGTGTCAGAGACTTAGTAAGGGACAGCGTCAGTGCCTGAGTTGGGAGTAGTGTCAGAGCCTTAGTTAGGGACAGCGTCAGTGCCTGCGTTGGGAGTAGTTTCAAGGCCTTACTTAGGGACAGCGTCAATGACTGAGTAAGGAGTAGTGTGATGGCCGTAGTTAGGGACACTCTCAGTGCCAGAGTTGGGGGTAGTGGCTGTCCTTTGTTAGGGACTGTGCCAGGGCCTGAGTTAAGAGTAGTGTCAAGTCCTTAGTTAGGGACAGTGTTAGTGCCTGAGTTGAGAGTAATGTCAAGGCTTCAGTTAGGGACAATGTCAGTGTCTAGTTTGGGAGTAGTGTCAGGGCCTTAGTTAGGGACAGTGTCAGTGCCTGAGTTGGGAGTACTGTCAGGGCGTATTTCGGGACAGTCTCAGTGCCTATTTTGGGAGTAGTGTCACGGCCGTAGTTAGTGACATTGTCAGTGCCTGAGTAAGGGGTAGTGTCCGGGCCTTAGTTAGGGACAGTGTCAGTTGCTAAGTTAGGAGTAGTGTCAGGGCCTAAGTTAGGGCCAGTGTCAGTGCCTGAGTCAGGAGTAGAGTCAGGGCCTAAGTTAAGGACAGTGTCATTGCTTGAGATAGGAGTAGTGTCAGGGCCTTAGTTAGGGACATTGTCAGGGCATGATTTAGGAGTTGTGTTAGGGGGTGAGCTATGAATAGTGTCAGGGCCTTAGTTAGTGACAGTGTCAGTGCTGAGTTTGGAGTAGTATCAGGGCCTTAGTTAGAGACAGTGTCAGGGCCTGAGTTAGGTGTATGTCAGGGCCTTAGTTAGGGACAGTGTCAGTGCCTGATTTAGGAGTAGTGTCAGAGGCTTTGTTAGGGACAGTGTCAGGGCCTGAGTTAAGAGTAGTGTCACAGCTTTAGTTAGGACCAGTGTCAGGGCCTTAGTTAAGTCCAACATCAGCGCCTATGAGAGGAATCAGATCAGGACCTGTGTTCCAGGTAATGTCAGGGCCTTATTTAAGAACAGTGTCAGGGCCTGAGTCCTGACTTACTCCTTACTCTCCTCACTAAGGACTTTGGACACTACTGCTAATTCAGGCCCTGATATTGTCCCTAACTAAGGCCCTGACACTTTCCTTGGCTAAGGCCCTGAACTTCTCCTAAGTCAGGCCCTGATACTGTCCCTAACAATGGCCCTGACACTACACCTAACTGAGGCCCCGACATGATACCTAACAAAGGCTTTGCTGCTAGTCCAAACTAAAGCCCTAAAATTGGTCCTAAATAAGGCCTTGACACTAATCCTAACTCAGGCCCTAAAACTGTCCCTAACTAAGGCCCTGATAGTATGCCTAACTCAGGCCCTCATACGATTCCTAACAATGGCTCTGATGCTAGTCCAAACTAAGGCCCTGAAATTGGTCCTAAATAAGGCCTTGACACTAATCCTAACTCAGGCCCTAGCACTGTCCCTAACTAGGTCTCTGACAATACACCTAAATCAGACCCTGACACTGTCCCTAAGCAAGGCCCTGACACTACTCCTAACTCAGTCCCTTACACTGTACCTAACAAAGTCTCTGATGCTAGGCCTAACTCAGGCCCTGAAACCGTCTGTAACGAAGGCCCTGCTGCCATCACTATCAAAAGTCCTGACATTATCCTGAGCTAATATCCTGACCTATGTCTTTCCAAGGTCCTGAAACTGTCCCAAAGTAAGCCCTGACGCTGTCCCTAAGTGAAGACCTGAGGCTGTCCCTAACTCAGGCCCTGAAGCTTTCCTGAACTGAAGCCTTGAAGCTGTGACTAATTCAGGCCCTGATCATGTACCTAACGAAGACCTTAATGCTGATCCAACAAAGATGCTGATGCTGCTCCAAAGTCATGCCCTGACAGTGTGCCCAGCTAAGGACCTGATGCTAAGCCTCACTCAGGCCCTGTCGCTCTCCCTAAGTCAGGCCCTGACACTGTCACTAACTAAGGCCCTGACTCTACTCCTAATTCAGTCCCGTACATTGTATCTAACAAAGGCTCTGATGCTAGTCATAACTCAGGGCCTGACACTGTCTCTAACTAAGGGCTGCTGCCATCAACATCTAAAGTCCTGACATTATCCGGAGCTAATAACCTGACCCATGTCTTATCAAGGTCCTGAAACTCTCCCAAAATAAGCCCTGACGCTGTCCCTAAGTGAGGCCCTGAAGCTTTCCCTAACTAACTCAGGCCTTGATGCTGTGACTAACTCAGACCCTGATCATGTCTTTAACTAAGACCCTAAGGCTGATCCAACAGAGGCCCTGATGCTGCTCCTAAGTCATGCCCCGATAGTGTCCCCCACTAAGTGTCTGATGCTAGGCCTCACTCAGACCCTATCGCTCTCCCTAAGTCAGGCTCTGATGCTGTCCCTACCTGAAGCCCTAACACTGGTTCTGAATAAGGTCCTGAGTGTCTCCGTAACAAAGGTCTTCACACTATCCTTAGGTCATTTCCTGACACTATCCCTAGATGTTAAACTGACACGGTCCCTAGCTAATGTCCTGCCTCTTATGCTAACTGAAGCCCTTAGGCTGTGCCTACCTCAGGCACTGAATTTAGTCCCAAGACAATGAAACTGTCCCGAACTAAGGCCTAGATGCTCGCCCTACATCCGGCCCTGACACTGTCCATAACTAAGGCCCTAACACTATTGCTAACTGAGGATCTGACACTGGACCTATCAGAGGCCCTCTACTCCTAACTAACACCTTGAAACTTTCCCTAACGTAGGCGCTGCTACCATCAATATCTAAAGTCCTGACATTATCCTGAGCTAATATCCTGACCCATGTCTTACCAAGGTCCTGAAACTCTCCCAACGTTAGCCCTGACACTGTCCCTAAGTGTGACCCTGAGGCTGTCCCTCACAGAGGTCCTGATAATGTCTTTAACTAAACTCTAATGCTGATCTTACAGAGACCCTTATGTTGATCCTATGTCATGCCCTGACACTGTCCGTAGCTAAGGCCCTGACTCTAGGCATCACTCAGGCCCTGTCGCTCTCCCTACGTCAGGCTAAGACTCTGTCCCTACCTGAAGCCCTGACACTGGGCCTAAATTAGGCACTGATGCTCTAATTAGCTATGGTCTTGACACTATCCCTAGGTCATTTCCTGACACTATCCCTAGATCTTAACCTAAACTTGTCTTTAGCTATTGTCGAGCCTCTTATGCTAAGTAAATCCCTGATGCTGTCTCTAACTAAGAGCCTGAAATTAGCCCCGAGGCCGTCAACCTGTCCCTAACTGAGGTTGGAGGCTCATCCTAACTGAGGCGCTGACACTGTCCCTAACTAAAGCCCTGACACTGTACTTTACAAGGGCTCTGATGCTAGTCCTAACTCAGGCCCTGACACTGTCTCTAAGTAAGGCTCAGAATTTGCCCCTAATATAGGCCCTGCTGTCAGCAATAACTAAAAACTGGACACTAGCCTGAGCTAATATCCTGACATATTTCTAACCAAGGTCGTGACACTGTCCCTAAGAAAGCCCTGTCGCTGTCCCTGTGTTAAGAACTGAGGCTGTCCCTAACTCAGGCCCTGAAGCTTTCCCTAACTGAGGCCTAGAAGCTGTGACTAAGTCAGGCCCTGATCATATCTGTAACAAAGACGCTAAGGCTGATCCAACAGAGGCGCTGATTCTGTTCCTAAGTCATGCCCTGACAGTGTCCTCAGCTAAGGGCCTGACGCTAGGCCTCACTCAGGCCCTGTCGCTCTCCCTAAGTCAGGCTCTGATGCTGTCCCTACCTGAAGCCCTGACACTGGTTCTAAATAAGGATCTGATACTCTCAGTCACTAAGGTTTTCACACTATGCTTAGGTCCTTTCCTGACACTATCCCTAGACCATAACCTGACCCTGTCCCTAGCAAATGTCGTGCCTCTTATGCTAACTACAGCCCTGCTGCTGTCCTTAACTAAGGGCCTAAAATTACTCTCGAGGCTGTGACCCTGTCCGTACCTAAGGCCTCGATGTTCGTCCTAATTCAGGGCCTGACACTGTCCCTAACTAAGGCCCTGCTGCCGTCAATATCTAAAGTCCTGACACTATCCTGAGCTAATTTCTTGACCCATCTCTTACCAAGGTTCTGAAACTGTCCCTAAGGAAGCCCTGATGCTGTCTCTAAGTGAGGCCTTGAGGCTGTCCCTAACAGAGGCCCTGATAATGTCTTTCACATAGCCCCTGAGGCTGATCCTACCGGGGCTCTTAGGCTGCTCCTAAGTCATGCCCTGACACTGTCTCTAGCTAAGGCCCTGACGCTAGGTCTCACTCAGGCCCTGTCCCACTCCCTAAGTCAGGCTCTGACGCTGTTCCTACCCGAAGCCCTGACATTCAGTGCTCCTAAATTAGGTCCTGATGTGCTAAGTAACTAAGGTCTTGACACTATCCCTAGGTCATTTCCTGACACTCTCCCTAGACCTTAACCTAACCTTCTCTTTAGCTAATGTCGAGATTAGCTAAAGAGATTCTTTAGAACGAGATTCTTTCATCTTCTGAATATAGTTTTCTTCAAAACATAATTTTTATAGTGTTACTAACTTTAAACAAAATGTACTCAACTGCTGTGGAATATTCCTTCATAGGAGCGTGCATGGTTCACTTCTGCATCTGCTTGTGGTGGTGTTCAGGTTGCTTTCAGCTGTAGATCCCCTTATGCTAGCTAAATCCCTGATTCTGTCCCTAAACGAGGCCCTGAATTTAGGTCCGAGGCCGTGAACCTGTCCCTAACTGAGGCCTGGAAGCTCGTCCTAATGCAGGCCCTGACACTGTCCCTAACTAAGGCTCTGACACTACACCTAACTCAGTCACTGACACTGTACCTAACAAAGGCTCTGATGCTAGTCCTAACTTAGGCCCTGACACTGCCTCTAACTAAGGCCCTGCTGCCGTCAATATCTGAACACCTGATATTATCCTGAGCTAATAGCCTGACCCATGTCTTACCAAGGTCCTGAAACTTTCCCAAAGTAAGCCCTGACGCTGTCCCTAAGTGAGGCCTTGAGGCTATCCCTAACGGAGGCCCTGATAATAGCTTTAACGAAGACCCTAATGCTGATCCTACAGAGGCCTTTATGCTGCTCCTAAGTCATGCTCTGATACTCTCCCTTACTCAGGCCCTAAAGATAGGCCTCACTTAGGCCCTGTTGCTGTACCTCACTTAGGCTCTGACGCTGTCCGTACATCCAGCCCTGGCGCTGGTCCTGATTAAGGCGCTCACGCTGCTGCTAACTAAGGCCCTGATGCTCTCAATAACTAAGGTCTTCTCGTTATCCCTTGGTCATTTCCTTTCACTGTCTCTGGCCTGGGACCTGGCTCTGTCCCGAGATAATCTCCTGCATCTTCTGCTAACTGAAACCCTAATGCTCTCCCTAACTAAGGCCCTGACTACTCCTAACTAAGGCCATGACACTGAATCTAACAAAGGCCCGGAATCTGTCCTTAATATAGGCCCTGCTGCCAGCAATAACTAAAATCCTGACACTCTCCTGAGCTAATATCCTGACTCATTTCTAACCAAGGTCCTGACACTGTCCCTAAGAAAGCCCTGTCGCTGTCTTTAAGTGAAGACCTGAGGCTGTCTGTAACTCAGACCCTGAAGCTTTCCCTAACTGAGGCCTTGACGCTGTGACTAACTTGGGCTCCGGTCATGTCTTTAACTAAGAGCCTAAAGCTGATCCAACAAAGGCACTGATGCTGCTCCTAAGTCATTCCCTGACAGTGTCCCCAGCTAAGGGCCTGACATCAGGCCTCACTCAGGCCCTGTCGCTCTTCCTAAGTCAGGCCCTGATGCTGTGCCTACCTGAAGCCCTAACGCTGCTTCTGAATAAGTCCCTGAGAGTCTCAGTAACAAAGGTCTTCACACTCTCCTTAGGTCATTTCCTGACACGATTCCAAGCCTTTACCCTAACCCTGTCCCGAGCTAATGTCCTACCTCTTATGCTACCTAAAGACCTTATGCTGTGCCTAATTCAGGCACTGAATTTAGTCCCAAGGCCGCTAGACTGTCCCTAACTCGGCTCGATGCCCTTATCGTCACAATGTTCCATGACCACTGTCATCACAATGCTCCACGCCTTTGTCATCACAATGCTCCATAACCCTGTCATCACAATGCTCCATGACCTTTGTCATCGCAATGCTACATGCCATTGTCATCACAATGCTCCATGCCCTTATCATCACAATGCTCCATGACCCCTTTCATCACAATGCTCCATGACCCTTGTCTAAAATGCTACATGTCTGTGAAATCACAAAGCTCCATGCCCCCTGTCATCACAAGTCTCCATGATTCTTGTCATCACAATGCTCCATGACCCTTGTCATCACAATGCTCCATGATCCTTGTAATCAAAATGCTCCTTGACCCTTTCTTCACAATGTTACAGTACCCCTTTCTTCACAATGCTCCATGCCGCTGGTCACCACAATGCTCCATGACTTCTGTCATCACAATGCTCCATGTCCCTTGTCATTAAAATGCTCCATGGCCCCTGTCATCACAATGCTGCAGGATCCTTATAATCTCAATGCTCCATGGTGCTCGTCATCACAAATCTCCACGCATATGTCATCACAATGCTCCATGACCCCTGTCATCCCAATGCTCCATAGCACTTTTTATCACAATGCTACATGACCACATTTATCACAATGTTCCATGACCACTTTAATCACAGTGCTCCATGACCACTTTCATCACAATGCCCCATGACCCCTGTAATCAAAATGCTCCATGGCCCTTGTCGCCACAATGCTCCAGGACCCGTCATCACAATTCTCCATGGCCCTTGTCATCACAATGCTCCATGGCGCTTGTCATCACAATGATCCAGAGCCTTAGTGCTTGAGTTGGGAGTAGTGTCATTGCCTCAGTTAGGGACACTGTCATTGCCTGAATTGGGAGTAGTTTCAGAGCCTTAGTTAGGGACAGCGCCAGGGCGAGTTGGGAGTAGTGCCAGTGCCTTAGTTAGGGACAGCACCAGTGCTTGCGTTGGGAGTAGTGTCAGGGCCATAGTTAGGGACAGTGTCAGTGGCTGAGATGGGAATAGTGTCCGGGCCTTAGTTACGGACATTGTCAGTGCCTAAGTTGGGATTTTTGTCAGGGTCTTTATTATGGACAGTGTCAGGGCCTGAGTTAAGAGTAGTGTCAAGGCCTTAATTTGGAAGAGTGTCAGTGTCTCAGTTTGGAGTAGTGTCAGACCCTTAGTTAGGAACAGCCTCAGTGCCTGAGTTGGGAGTAGTGACATGGCTTAAGTTAAGGACAGTGTCAGGGACTGAGTTAAGAATGGTCTCAGGACCTTAGTTAGGGACAGTGTCAGTGACTGTGTTAGGAATAGTGTCAGCGTCTAAGTTAGGAGTAGTCTGAGACCAGTAGTTAGGAACAGTGTCAGGGCCTGAGTTGTGAGTAGTTTCAGGGCCTAGTTAGGGACAGGGTCAGTGCCTGAGTTGTGAGTAGTTTCAGGGCCTTAGTTAGAGAAAGTGTCAGTGCCGGAGTTGGGAGTTATGTCAGGGCCTTAGTTAGGGACAGTGTCAGTGCCTGAGTTGGGAGTAGTGTCAGGGTCTAGTTAGGGAGAGTGTCAGTGCCTGAGTTGCAAGTAGCGTCAGGGCATTAGGGACAGTGTCAGTGGCTGCGATGGGAGTAGTGTCAGGGACTTAGTTAGGGAGAGTGTCAGTGCCTTAGTTGGGAATAGTCTCAGGGTCTTTTTTGGGGACCGCATCAGGGTATGAGTTAAAAGTAGTGTCAAGGCCTTAGTTAGGGAGAGTGTCAGTGCCTGTGTTGGGAGTAGTATCAGGCCGTTCGTTAGGGACAGTGTCAGGGTCTGAGGTAGAAGTAGTCTCCGGCCTTAGTTAGGTAGCGTGTCAGTGCCTAAGTAAGTAGTAGTGTGAGGGCCTTAGTTAGGGACAGTGTCAATGCCTGTGTTGGGAGTAATGCCAGAGACTTAGTAATGGACAGCGTCAGTGACTGAGTAAGGAGTAGTGTGATGGCCGTAGTTAGGGACACTCTCAGTGCCAGAGTTGGGGGTAGTGGCAGGCCTTTGTTAGGGACTGTGCCAGGGCGTGAGTTAAGAGTAGTGTCAAGTCCTTAGTTAGGGACAGTGTTAGTGCCTGAGTTGAGAGTAATGTCAAGGCTTTATTTAGGGACAATGTCAGTGCCTAGTTTGGGAGTAGTGTTAGGGCCTTAGTTAGGGCCAGTGTCAGTGCCTGAGTCAGGAGTAGAGTCAGGGCCTAAGTTAAGGACAGTGTCATTGCTTGAGATAGGAGTAGTGTCAGGGCCTTAGTTAGGGACATTGTCAGGGCATGATTTAGGAGTTGTGTTAGGGGGTGAGCTATGAATAGTGTCAGGGCCTTAGTTAGTGACAGTGTCAGTGCTGAGTTTGGAGTAGTATCAGGGCCTTAGTTAGAGACAGTGTCAGGGCCTGAGTTAGGTGTATGTCAGGGCCTTAGTTAGGGACAGTGTCAGTGCCTAATTTAGGAGTAGTGTCAGAGGCTTTGTTAGGGACAGTGTCAGGGCCTGAGTTAAGAGTAGTGTCACAGCTTTAGTTAGGACCAGTGTCAGTGCCTTAGTTAAGTCCAACATCAGCGCCTATGAGAGGAATCAGATCAGGACCTGTGTTCCAGGTAATGTCAGGGCCTTATTTAAGAACAGTGTCAGGGCCTGAGTCCTGACTTACTCCTTACTCTCCTCACTAAGGACTTTGGACACTACTGCTAATTCAGGCCCTGATATTGTCCCTAACTAAGGCCCTGACACTTTCCTTGGCTAAGGCCCTGAACTTCTCCTAAGTCAGGCCCTGATACTGTCCCTAACAATGGCCCTGACACTACACCTAACTGAGGCCCCGACATGATACCTAACAAAGGCTTTGTTGCTAGTCCAAACTAAAGCCCTAAAATTGGTCCTAAATAAGGCCTTGACACTAATCCTAACTCAGGCCCTAAAACTGTCCCTAACTAAGGCCCTGATAGTATGCCTAACTCAGGCCCTCATACGATTCCTAACAATGGCTCTGATGCTAGTCCAAACTAAGGCCCTGAAATTGGTCCTAAATAAGGCCTTGACACTAATCCTAACTCAGGCCCTAGCACTGTCCCTAACTAGGTCTCTGACAGTACACCTAAATCAGACCCTGACACTGTCCCTAAGCAAGGCCCTGACACTACTCCTAACTCAGTCCCTTACACTGTACCTAACAAAGTCTCTGATGCTAGGCCTAACTCAGGCCCTGAAACCGTCTGTAACGAAGGCCCTGCTGCCATCACTATCAAAAGTCCTGACATTATCCTGAGCTAATATCCTGACCTATGTCTTTCCAAGGTCCTGAAACTGTCCCAAAGTAAGCCCTGACGCTGTCCCTAAGTGAAGACCTGAGGCTGTCCCTAACTCAGGCCCTGAAGCTTTCCTGAACTGAAGCCTTGAAGCTGTGACTAATTCAGGCCCTGATCATGTACCTAACGAAGACCTTAATGCTGATCCAGCAAAGATGCTGATGCTGCTCCAAAGTCATGCCCTGACAGTGTGCCCAGCTAAGGACCTGATGCTAAGCCTCACTCAGGCCCTGTCGCTCTCCCTAAGTCAGGCCCTGACACTGTCACTAACTAAGGCCCTGACTCTACTCCTAATTCAGTCCCGTACATTGTATCTAACAAAGGCTCTGATGCTAGTCGTAACTCAGGGCCTGACACTGTCTCTAACTAAGGGCTGCTGCCATCAACATCTAAAGTCCTGACATTATCCGGAGCTAATAACCTGACCCATGTCTTATCAAGGTCCTGAAACTCTCCCAAAGTAAGCCCTGACGCTGTCCCTAAGTGAGGCCCTGAAGCTTTCCCTAACTAACTCAGGCCCTGATGCTGTGACTAACTCAGACCCTGATCATGTCTTTAACTAAGACCCTAAGGCTGATCCAACAGAGGCCCTGATGCTGCTCCTAAGTCATGCCCCGATAGTGTCCCCCACTAAGTGTCTGATGCTAGGCCTCACTCAGACCCTATCGCTCTCCCTAAGTCAGGCTCTGATGCTGTCCCTACCTGAAGCCCTAACACTGGTTCTGAATAAGGTCCTGAGTGTCTCCGTAACAAAGGTCTTCACACTATCCTTAGGTCATTTCCTGACACTATCCCTAGATGTTAAACTGACACGGTCCCTAGCTAATGTCCTGCCACTTATGCTAACTGAAGCCCTTAGGCTGTGCCTACTTCAGGCACTGAATTTAGTCCCAAGACCATGAAACTGTCCCGAACTAAGGCCTAGATGCTCGCCCTACATCCGGCCCTGACACTGGCCCTAACTAAGGCCCTAACACTATTGCTAACTGAGGATCTGACACTGGACCTATCAGAGGCCCTCTACTCCTAACTAACGCCTTGAAACTATCCCTAACGTAGGCGCTGCTACCATCAATATCTAAAGTCCTGACATTATCCTGAGCTAATATCCTGACCCATGTCTTACCAAGGTCCTGAAACTCTCCCAACGTTAGCCCTGACACCGTCCCTAAGTGAGACCCTGAGGCTGTCCCTCACAGAGGTCCTGATAATGTCTTTAACTAAACTCTAATGCTGATCTTACAGAGACCCTTATGTTGATCCTATGTCATGCCCTGACACTGTCCGTAGCTAAGGCCCTGACTCTAGGCATCACTCAGGCCCTGTCGCTCTCCCTACATCAGGCTAAGACTCTGTCCCTACCTGAAGCCCTGACACTGGGCCTAAATTAGGCACTGATGCTCTAATTAGCTATGGTCTTGACACTATCCCTAGGTCATTTCCTGACACTATCCCTAGATCTTAACCTAAACTTGTCTTTAGCTATTGTCGAGCCTCTTATGCTAACTAAATCCCTGATGCTGTCTCTAACTAAGAGCCTGAAATTAGCCCCGAGGCCGTCAACCTGTCCCTAACTGAGGTTGGAGGCTCATCCTAACTGAGGCGCTGACACTGTCCCTAACTAAATCCCTGACACTACACCTAACTCAGTCCCTGACACTGTACTTTACAAGGGCTCTGATGCTAGTCCTAACTCAGGCCCTGACACTGTCTCTAAGTAAGGCTCAGAATTTGCCCCTAATATAGGCCCTGCTGTCAGCAATAACTAAAAACTGGACACTAGCCTGAGTTAATATCCTGACATATTTCTAACCAAGGTCCTGACACTGTCCCTAAGAAAGCCCTGTCGCTGTCCCTGTGTTAAGAACTGAGGCTGTCCCTAACTCAGGCCCTGAAGCTTTCCCTAACTGAGGCCTAGAAGCTGTGACTAAGTCAGGCCCTGATCATATCTGTAACAAAGACGCTAAGGCTGATCCAACAGAGGTGCTGATTCTGTTCCTAAGTCATGCCCTGACAGTGTCCTCAGCTAAGGGCCTGACGCTAGGCCTCACTCAGGCCCTGTCGCACTCCCTAAGTCAGGCTCTGATGCTGTCCCTACCTGAAGCCCTGACACTGGTTCTAAATAAGGCCCTGATAATATCTTTCACATAGCCCCTGAGGCTGATCCTACCGGGGCTCTTATGCTGCTCCTAAGTCATGCCCTGACACTGTCTCTAGCTAAGGCCCTGACGCTAGGCCTCACTCAGGCCCTGTCCCACTCCCTAAGTCAGGCTCTGACGCTGTTCCTACCCGAAGCCCTGACACTCACTGCTCCTAAATTAGGTCCTGATGTGCTAAGTAACTAAGGTCTTGACACTATCCCTAGGTCATTTCCTGACACTCTCCCTAGACCTTAACCTAACCTTCTCTTTAGCTAATGTCGAGATTAGCTAAAGAGATTCTTTAGAACGAGATTCTTTCATCTTCTGAATATAGTTTTCTTCAAAACATAATTTTTATAGTGTTACTAACTTTAAACACAATGTACTCAACTGCTGTGGAATATTCCTTCATAGGAGCGTGCATGGTTCACTTCTGCATCTGCTTGTGGTGGTGTTCAGGTTGCTTTCAGCTGTAGATCCCCTTATGCTAGCTAAATCCCTGATTCTGTCCCTAAATGAGGCCCTGAATTTAGGTCCGAGGCCGTGAACCTGTCCCTAACTGAGGCCTGGAGGCTCGTCCTAATGCAGGCCCTGACACTGTCCCCAACTAAGGCTCTGACACTACACCTAACTCAGTCACTGACACTGTACCTAACAAAGGCTCTGATGCTAGTCCTAACTTAGGCCCTGACACTGCCTCTAACTAAGGCCCTGCTGCCGTCAATATCTGAACACCTGATATTATCCTGAGCTAATAGCCTGACCCATGTCTTATCAAGGTCCTGAAACTTTCCCAAAGTAAGCCCTGACGCTGTCCCTAAGTGAGGCCTTGAGGCTATCCCTAACGGAGGCCCTGATAATAGCTTTAACGAAGACCCTAATGCTGATCCTACAGAGGCCTTTATGCTGCTCCTAAGTCATGCCCTGATACTGTCCCTTACTCAGGCCCTAAAGATAGGCCTCACTTAGGCCCTGTTGCTGTACCTCACTTAGGCTCTGACGCTGTCCGTACATCCAGCCCTGGCGCTGGTCCTGATTAAGGCGCTCACGCTGCTGCTAACTAAGGCCCTGATGCTCTCAATAACTAAGGTCTTCTCGTTATCCCTTGGTCATTTCCTTTCACTATCTCTGGCCTGGGGCCTGACTCTGTCCGAGATAATCTCCTGCATCTTCTGCTAACTGAAACCCTAATGCTCTCCCTAACTAAGGCCCTGACTACTCCTAACTAAGGCCATGACACTGAATCTAACAAAGGCCCGGAATCTGTCCTTAATATAGGCCCTGCTGCCAGCAATAACTAAAATCCTGACACTCTCCTGAGCTAATATCCTGACTCATTTCTAACCAAGGTCCTGACACTGTCCCTAAGAAAGCCCTGTCGCTGTCTTTAAGTGAAGACCTGAGGCTGTCTGTAACTCAGACCCTGAAGCTTTCCCTAACTGAGGCCTTGACGCTGTGACTAACTTGGGCTCCGGTCATGTCTTTAACTAAGAGCCTAAAGCTGATCCAACAAAGGCACTGATGCTGCTCCTAAGTCATTCCCTGACAGTGTCCCCAGCTAAGGGCCTGACATCAGGCCTCACTCAGGCCCTGTCGCTCTTCCTAAGTCAGGCCCTGATGCTGTGCCTACCTGAAGCCCTAACGCTGCTTCTGAATAAGTCCCTGAGAGTCTCAGTAACAAAGGTCTTCACACTCTCCTTAGGTCATTTCCTGACACGATTCCAAGCCTTTACCCTAACCCTGTCCCGAGCTAATGTCCTACCTCTTATGCTACCTAAAGACCTTATGCTGTGCCTAATTCAGGCACTGAATTTAGTCCCAAGGCCGCTAGACTGTCCGTAACTCGGCTCGATGCCCTTATCGTCACAATGTTCCATGACCACTGTCATCACAATGCTCCACGCCCTTGTCATCACAATGGTCCATAACCCTGTCATCACAATGCTCCATGACCTTTCTCATCGCAATGCTACATGCCATTGTCATCACAATGCTCCATGCCCTTATCATCACAATGCTCCATGACCCCTTTCATCACAATGCTCCATGACCCTTGTCTAAAATGCTACATGTCTGTGAAATCACAAAGCTCCATGCCCCCTGTCATCACAAGTCTCCATGATTCTTGTCATCACAATGCTCCATGACCCTTGTCATCACAATGCTCCATGATCCTTGTAATCAAAATGCTCCTTGACCCTTTCTTCACAATGTTACAGTACCCCTTTCTTCACAATGCTCCATGCCGCTGGTCACCACAATGCTCCATGACTTCTGTCATCACAATGCTCCATGTCCCTTGTCATTAAAATGCTCCATGGCCCCTGTCATCACAATGCTGCAGGATCCTTATAATCTCAATGCTCCATGGTGCTCGTCATCACAAATCTCCACGCATATGTCATCACAATGCTCCATGACCCCTGTCATCCCAATGCTCCATAGCACTTTTTATCACAATGCTACATGACCACATTTATCACAATGTTCCATGACCACTTTAATCACAGTGCTCCATGACCACTTTCATCACAATGCCCCATGACCCCTGTAATCAAAATGCTCCATGGCCCTTGTCGCCACAATGCTCCAGGACCCGTCATCACAATTCTCCATGGCCCTTGTCATCACAATGCTCCATGGCGCTTGTCATCACAATGATCCAGAGCCTTAGTGCTTGAGTTGGGAGTAGTGTCATTGCCTCAGTTAGGGACACTGTCATTGCCTGAATTGGGAGTAGTTTCAGAGCCTTAGTTAGGGACAGCGCCAGGGCGAGTTGGGAGTAGTGCCAGTGCCTTAGTTAGGGACAGCACCAGTGCTTGCGTTGGGAGTAGTGTCAGGGCCATAGTTAGGGACAGTGTCAGTGGCTGAGATGGGAATAGTGTCCGGGCCTTAGTTACGGACATTGTCAGTGCCTAAGTTGGGATTTTTGTCAGGGTCTTTATTATGGACAGTGTCAGGGCCTGAGTTAAGAGTAGTGTCAAGGCCTTAATTTGGAAGAGTGTCAGTGTCTCAGTTTGGAGTAGTGTCAGACCCTTAGTTAGGAACAGCCTCAGTGCCTGAGTTGGGAGTAGTGACATGGCTTAAGTTAAGGACAGTGTCAGGGACTGAGTTAAGAATGGTCTCAGGACCTTAGTTAGGGACAGTGTCAGTGACTGTGTTAGGAATAGTGTCAGCGTCTAAGTTAGGAGTAGTCTGAGACCAGTAGTTAGGAACAGTGTCAGGGCCTGAGTTGTGAGTAGTTTCAGGGCCTAGTTAGGGACAGGGTCAGTGCCTGAGTTGTGAGTAGTTTCAGGGCCTTAGTTAGAGAAAGTGTCAGTGCCGGAGTTGGGAGTTATGTCAGGGCCTTAGTTAGGGACAGTGTCAGTGCCTGAGTTGGGAGTAGTGTCAGGGTCTAGTTAGGGAGAGTGTCAGTGCCTGAGTTGCAAGTAGCGTCAGGGCATTAGGGACAGTGTCAGTGGCTGCGATGGGAGTAGTGTCAGGGACTTAGTTAGGGAGAGTGTCAGTGCCTTAGTTGGGAATAGTCTCAGGGTCTTTTTTGGGGACCGCATCAGGGTATGAGTTAAAAGTAGTGTCAAGGCCTTAGTTAGGGAGAGTGTCAGTGCCTGTGTTGGGAGTAGTATCAGGCCGTTCGTTAGGGACAGTGTCAGGGTCTGAGGTAGAAGTAGTCTCCGGCCTTAGTTAGGTAGCGTGTCAGTGCCTAAGTAAGTAGTAGTGTGAGGGCCTTAGTTAGGGACAGTGTCAATGCCTGTGTTGGGAGTAATGCCAGAGACTTAGTAATGGACAGCGTCAGTGACTGAGTAAGGAGTAGTGTGATGGCCGTAGTTAGGGACACTCTCAGTGCCAGAGTTGGGGGTAGTGGCAGGCCTTTGTTAGGGACTGTGCCAGGGCGTGAGTTAAGAGTAGTGTCAAGTCCTTAGTTAGGGACAGTGTTAGTGCCTGAGTTGAGAGTAATGTCAAGGCTTTATTTAGGGACAATGTCAGTGCCTAGTTTGGGAGTAGTGTTAGGGCCTTAGTTAGGGCCAGTGTCAGTGCCTGAGTCAGGAGTAGAGTCAGGGCCTAAGTTAAGGACAGTGTCATTGCTTGAGATAGGAGTAGTGTCAGGGCCTTAGTTAGGGACATTGTCAGGGCATGATTTAGGAGTTGTGTTAGGGGGTGAGCTATGAATAGTGTCAGGGCCTTAGTTAGTGACAGTGTCAGTGCTGAGTTTGGAGTAGTATCAGGGCCTTAGTTAGAGACAGTGTCAGGGCCTGAGTTAGGTGTATGTCAGGGCCTTAGTTAGGGACAGTGTCAGTGCCTAATTTAGGAGTAGTGTCAGAGGCTTTGTTAGGGACAGTGTCAGGGCCTGAGTTAAGAGTAGTGTCACAGCTTTAGTTAGGACCAGTGTCAGTGCCTTAGTTAAGTCCAACATCAGCGCCTATGAGAGGAATCAGATCAGGACCTGTGTTCCAGGTAATGTCAGGGCCTTATTTAAGAACAGTGTCAGGGCCTGAGTCCTGACTTACTCCTTACTCTCCTCACTAAGGACTTTGGACACTACTGCTAATTCAGGCCCTGATATTGTCCCTAACTAAGGCCCTGACACTTTCCTTGGCTAAGGCCCTGAACTTCTCCTAAGTCAGGCCCTGATACTGTCCCTAACAATGGCCCTGACACTACACCTAACTGAGGCCCCGACATGATACCTAACAAAGGCTTTGTTGCTAGTCCAAACTAAAGCCCTAAAATTGGTCCTAAATAAGGCCTTGACACTAATCCTAACTCAGGCCCTAAAACTGTCCCTAACTAAGGCCCTGATAGTATGCCTAACTCAGGCCCTCATACGATTCCTAACAATGGCTCTGATGCTAGTCCAAACTAAGGCCCTGAAATTGGTCCTAAATAAGGCCTTGACACTAATCCTAACTCAGGCCCTAGCACTGTCCCTAACTAGGTCTCTGACAGTACACCTAAATCAGACCCTGACACTGTCCCTAAGCAAGGCCCTGACACTACTCCTAACTCAGTCCCTTACACTGTACCTAACAAAGTCTCTGATGCTAGGCCTAACTCAGGCCCTGAAACCGTCTGTAACGAAGGCCCTGCTGCCATCACTATCAAAAGTCCTGACATTATCCTGAGCTAATATCCTGACCTATGTCTTTCCAAGGTCCTGAAACTGTCCCAAAGTAAGCCCTGACGCTGTCCCTAAGTGAAGACCTGAGGCTGTCCCTAACTCAGGCCCTGAAGCTTTCCTGAACTGAAGCCTTGAAGCTGTGACTAATTCAGGCCCTGATCATGTACCTAACGAAGACCTTAATGCTGATCCAGCAAAGATGCTGATGCTGCTCCAAAGTCATGCCCTGACAGTGTGCCCAGCTAAGGACCTGATGCTAAGCCTCACTCAGGCCCTGTCGCTCTCCCTAAGTCAGGCCCTGACACTGTCACTAACTAAGGCCCTGACTCTACTCCTAATTCAGTCCCGTACATTGTATCTAACAAAGGCTCTGATGCTAGTCGTAACTCAGGGCCTGACACTGTCTCTAACTAAGGGCTGCTGCCATCAACATCTAAAGTCCTGACATTATCCGGAGCTAATAACCTGACCCATGTCTTATCAAGGTCCTGAAACTCTCCCAAAGTAAGCCCTGACGCTGTCCCTAAGTGAGGCCCTGAAGCTTTCCCTAACTAACTCAGGCCCTGATGCTGTGACTAACTCAGACCCTGATCATGTCTTTAACTAAGACCCTAAGGCTGATCCAACAGAGGCCCTGATGCTGCTCCTAAGTCATGCCCCGATAGTGTCCCCCACTAAGTGTCTGATGCTAGGCCTCACTCAGACCCTATCGCTCTCCCTAAGTCAGGCTCTGATGCTGTCCCTACCTGCAGCCCTAACACTGGTTCTGAATAAGGTCCTGAGTGTCTCCGTAACAAAGGTCTTCACACTATCCTTAGGTCATTTCCTGACACTATCCCTAGATGTTAAACTGACACGGTCCCTAGCTAATGTCCTGCCACTTATGCTAACTGAAGCCCTTAGGCTGTGCCTACTTCAGGCACTGAATTTAGTCCCAAGACCATGAAACTGTCCCGAACTAAGGCCTAGATGCTCGCCCTACATCCGGCCCTGACACTGGCCCTAACTAAGGCCCTAACACTATTGCTAACTGAGGATCTGACACTGGACCTATCAGAGGCCCTCTACTCCTAACTAACGCCTTGAAACTATCCCTAACGTAGGCGCTGCTACCATCAATATCTAAAGTCCTGACATTATCCTGAGCTAATATCCTGACCCATGTCTTACCAAGGTCCTGAAACTCTCCCAACGTTAGCCCTGACACCGTCCCTAAGTGAGACCCTGAGGCTGTCCCTCACAGAGGTCCTGATAATGTCTTTAACTAAACTCTAATGCTGATCTTACAGAGACCCTTATGTTGATCCTATGTCATGCCCTGACACTGTCCGTAGCTAAGGCCCTGACTCTAGGCATCACTCAGGCCCTGTCGCTCTCCCTACATCAGGCTAAGACTCTGTCCCTACCTGAAGCCCTGACACTGGGCCTAAATTAGGCACTGATGCTCTAATTAGCTATGGTCTTGACACTATCCCTAGGTCATTTCCTGACACTATCCCTAGATCTTAACCTAAACTTGTCTTTAGCTATTGTCGAGCCTCTTATGCTAACTAAATCCCTGATGCTGTCTCTAACTAAGAGCCTGAAATTAGCCCCGAGGCCGTCAACCTGTCCCTAACTGAGGTTGGAGGCTCATCCTAACTGAGGCGCTGACACTGTCCCTAACTAAATCCCTGACACTACACCTAACTCAGTCCCTGACACTGTACTTTACAAGGGCTCTGATGCTAGTCCTAACTCAGGCCCTGACACTGTCTCTAAGTAAGGCTCAGAATTTGCCCCTAATATAGGCCCTGCTGTCAGCAATAACTAAAAACTGGACACTAGCCTGAGTTAATATCCTGACATATTTCTAACCAAGGTCCTGACACTGTCCCTAAGAAAGCCCTGTCGCTGTCCCTGTGTTAAGAACTGAGGCTGTCCCTAACTCAGGCCCTGAAGCTTTCCCTAACTGAGGCCTAGAAGCTGTGACTAAGTCAGGCCCTGATCATATCTGTAACAAAGACGCTAAGGCTGATCCAACAGAGGTGCTGATTCTGTTCCTAAGTCATGCCCTGACAGTGTCCTCAGCTAAGGGCCTGACGCTAGGCCTCACTCAGGCCCTGTCGCACTCCCTAAGTCAGGCTCTGATGCTGTCCCTACCTGAAGCCCTGACACTGGTTCTAAATAAGGCCCTGATAATATCTTTCACATAGCCCCTGAGGCTGATCCTACCGGGGCTCTTATGCTGCTCCTAAGTCATGCCCTGACACTGTCTCTAGCTAAGGCCCTGACGCTAGGCCTCACTCAGGCCCTGTCCCACTCCCTAAGTCAGGCTCTGACGCTGTTCCTACCCGAAGCCCTGACACTCACTGCTCCTAAATTAGGTCCTGATGTGCTAAGTAACTAAGGTCTTGACACTATCCCTAGGTCATTTCCTGACACTCTCCCTAGACCTTAACCTAACCTTCTCTTTAGCTAATGTCGAGATTAGCTAAAGAGATTCTTTAGAACGAGATTCTTTCATCTTCTGAATATAGTTTTCTTCAAAACATAATTTTTATAGTGTTACTAACTTTAAACACAATGTACTCAACTGCTGTGGAATATTCCTTCATAGGAGCGTGCATGGTTCACTTCTGCATCTGCTTGTGGTGGTGTTCAGGTTGCTTTCAGCTGTAGATCCCCTTATGCTAGCTAAATCCCTGATTCTGTCCCTAAATGAGGCCCTGAATTTAGGTCCGAGGCCGTGAACCTGTCCCTAACTGAGGCCTGGAGGCTCGTCCTAATGCAGGCCCTGACACTGTCCCCAACTAAGGCTCTGACACTACACCTAACTCAGTCACTGACACTGTACCTAACAAAGGCTCTGATGCTAGTCCTAACTTAGGCCCTGACACTGCCTCTAACTAAGGCCCTGCTGCCGTCAATATCTGAACACCTGATATTATCCTGAGCTAATAGCCTGACCCATGTCTTATCAAGGTCCTGAAACTTTCCCAAAGTAAGCCCTGACGCTGTCCCTAAGTGAGGCCTTGAGGCTATCCCTAACGGAGGCCCTGATAATAGCTTTAACGAAGACCCTAATGCTGATCCTACAGAGGCCTTTATGCTGCTCCTAAGTCATGCCCTGATACTGTCCCTTACTCAGGCCCTAAAGATAGGCCTCACTTAGGCCCTGTTGCTGTACCTCACTTAGGCTCTGACGCTGTCCGTACATCCAGCCCTGGCGCTGGTCCTGATTAAGGCGCTCACGCTGCTGCTAACTAAGGCCCTGATGCTCTCAATAACTAAGGTCTTCTCGTTATCCCTTGGTCATTTCCTTTCACTATCTCTGGCCTGGGGCCTGACTCTGTCCGAGATAATCTCCTGCATCTTCTGCTAACTGAAACCCTAATGCTCTCCCTAACTAAGGCCCTGACTACTCCTAACTAAGGCCATGACACTGAATCTAACAAAGGCCCGGAATCTGTCCTTAATATAGGCCCTGCTGCCAGCAATAACTAAAATCCTGACACTCTCCTGAGCTAATATCCTGACTCATTTCTAACCAAGGTCCTGACACTGTCCCTAAGAAAGCCCTGTCGCTGTCTTTAAGTGAAGACCTGAGGCTGTCTGTAACTCAGACCCTGAAGCTTTCCCTAACTGAGGCCTTGACGCTGTGACTAACTTGGGCTCCGGTCATGTCTTTAACTAAGAGCCTAAAGCTGATCCAACAAAGGCACTGATGCTGCTCCTAAGTCATTCCCTGACAGTGTCCCCAGCTAAGGGCCTGACATCAGGCCTCACTCAGGCCCTGTCGCTCTTCCTAAGTCAGGCCCTGATGCTGTGCCTACCTGAAGCCCTAACGCTGCTTCTGAATAAGTCCCTGAGAGTCTCAGTAACAAAGGTCTTCACACTCTCCTTAGGTCATTTCCTGACACGATTCCAAGCCTTTACCCTAACCCTGTCCCGAGCTAATGTCCTACCTCTTATGCTACCTAAAGACCTTATGCTGTGCCTAATTCAGGCACTGAATTTAGTCCCAAGGCCGCTAGACTGTCCGTAACTCGGCTCGATGCCCTTATCGTCACAATGTTCCATGACCACTGTCATCACAATGCTCCACGCCCTTGTCATCACAATGGTCCATAACCCTGTCATCACAATGCTCCATGACCTTTCTCATCGCAATGCTACATGCCATTGTCATCACAATGCTCCATGCCCTTATCATCACAATGCTCCATGACCCCTTTCATCACAATGCTCCATGACCCTTGTCTAAAATGCTACATGTCTGTGAAATCACAAAGCTCCATGCCCCCTGTCATCACAAGTCTCCATGATTCTTGTCATCACAATGCTCCATGACCCTTGTCATCACAATGCTCCATGATCCTTGTAATCAAAATGCTCCTTGACCCTTTCTTCACAATGTTACAGTACCCCTTTCTTCACAATGCTCCATGCCGCTGGTCACCACAATGCTCCATGACTTCTGTCATCACAATGCTCCATGTCCCTTGTCATTAAAATGCTCCATGGCCCCTGTCATCACAATGCTGCAGGATCCTTATAATCTCAATGCTCCATGGTGCTCGTCATCACAAATCTCCACGCATATGTCATCACAATGCTCCATGACCCCTGTCATCCCAATGCTCCATAGCACTTTTTATCACAATGCTACATGACCACATTTATCACAATGTTCCATGACCACTTTAATCACAGTGCTCCATGACCACTTTCATCACAATGCCCCATGACCCCTGTAATCAAAATGCTCCATGGCCCTTGTCGCCACAATGCTCCAGGACCCGTCATCACAATTCTCCATGGCCCTTGTCATCACAATGCTCCATGGCGCTTGTCATCACAATGATCCAGAGCCTTAGTGCTTGAGTTGGGAGTAGTGTCATTGCCTCAGTTAGGGACACTGTCATTGCCTGAATTGGGAGTAGTTTCAGAGCCTTAGTTAGGGACAGCGCCAGGGCGAGTTGGGAGTAGTGCCAGTGCCTTAGTTAGGGACAGCACCAGTGCTTGCGTTGGGAGTAGTGTCAGGGCCATAGTTAGGGACAGTGTCAGTGGCTGAGATGGGAATAGTGTCCGGGCCTTAGTTACGGACATTGTCAGTGCCTAAGTTGGGATTTTTGTCAGGGTCTTTATTATGGACAGTGTCAGGGCCTGAGTTAAGAGTAGTGTCAAGGCCTTAATTTGGAAGAGTGTCAGTGTCTCAGTTTGGAGTAGTGTCAGACCCTTAGTTAGGAACAGCCTCAGTGCCTGAGTTGGGAGTAGTGACATGGCTTAAGTTAAGGACAGTGTCAGGGACTGAGTTAAGAATGGTCTCAGGACCTTAGTTAGGGACAGTGTCAGTGACTGTGTTAGGAATAGTGTCAGCGTCTAAGTTAGGAGTAGTCTGAGACCAGTAGTTAGGAACAGTGTCAGGGCCTGAGTTGTGAGTAGTTTCAGGGCCTAGTTAGGGACAGGGTCAGTGCCTGAGTTGTGAGTAGTTTCAGGGCCTTAGTTAGAGAAAGTGTCAGTGCCGGAGTTGGGAGTTATGTCAGGGCCTTAGTTAGGGACAGTGTCAGTGCCTGAGTTGGGAGTAGTGTCAGGGTCTAGTTAGGGAGAGTGTCAGTGCCTGAGTTGCAAGTAGCGTCAGGGCATTAGGGACAGTGTCAGTGGCTGCGATGGGAGTAGTGTCAGGGACTTAGTTAGGGAGAGTGTCAGTGCCTTAGTTGGGAATAGTCTCAGGGTCTTTTTTGGGGACCGCATCAGGGTATGAGTTAAAAGTAGTGTCAAGGCCTTAGTTAGGGAGAGTGTCAGTGCCTGTGTTGGGAGTAGTATCAGGCCGTTCGTTAGGGACAGTGTCAGGGTCTGAGGTAGAAGTAGTCTCCGGCCTTAGTTAGGTAGCGTGTCAGTGCCTAAGTAAGTAGTAGTGTGAGGGCCTTAGTTAGGGACAGTGTCAATGCCTGTGTTGGGAGTAATGCCAGAGACTTAGTAATGGACAGCGTCAGTGACTGAGTAAGGAGTAGTGTGATGGCCGTAGTTAGGGACACTCTCAGTGCCAGAGTTGGGGGTAGTGGCAGGCCTTTGTTAGGGACTGTGCCAGGGCGTGAGTTAAGAGTAGTGTCAAGTCCTTAGTTAGGGACAGTGTTAGTGCCTGAGTTGAGAGTAATGTCAAGGCTTTATTTAGGGACAATGTCAGTGCCTAGTTTGGGAGTAGTGTTAGGGCCTTAGTTAGGGCCAGTGTCAGTGCCTGAGTCAGGAGTAGAGTCAGGGCCTAAGTTAAGGACAGTGTCATTGCTTGAGATAGGAGTAGTGTCAGGGCCTTAGTTAGGGACATTGTCAGGGCATGATTTAGGAGTTGTGTTAGGGGGTGAGCTATGAATAGTGTCAGGGCCTTAGTTAGTGACAGTGTCAGTGCTGAGTTTGGAGTAGTATCAGGGCCTTAGTTAGAGACAGTGTCAGGGCCTGAGTTAGGTGTATGTCAGGGCCTTAGTTAGGGACAGTGTCAGTGCCTAATTTAGGAGTAGTGTCAGAGGCTTTGTTAGGGACAGTGTCAGGGCCTGAGTTAAGAGTAGTGTCACAGCTTTAGTTAGGACCAGTGTCAGTGCCTTAGTTAAGTCCAACATCAGCGCCTATGAGAGGAATCAGATCAGGACCTGTGTTCCAGGTAATGTCAGGGCCTTATTTAAGAACAGTGTCAGGGCCTGAGTCCTGACTTACTCCTTACTCTCCTCACTAAGGACTTTGGACACTACTGCTAATTCAGGCCCTGATATTGTCCCTAACTAAGGCCCTGACACTTTCCTTGGCTAAGGCCCTGAACTTCTCCTAAGTCAGGCCCTGATACTGTCCCTAACAATGGCCCTGACACTACACCTAACTGAGGCCCCGACATGATACCTAACAAAGGCTTTGTTGCTAGTCCAAACTAAAGCCCTAAAATTGGTCCTAAATAAGGCCTTGACACTAATCCTAACTCAGGCCCTAAAACTGTCCCTAACTAAGGCCCTGATAGTATGCCTAACTCAGGCCCTCATACGATTCCTAACAATGGCTCTGATGCTAGTCCAAACTAAGGCCCTGAAATTGGTCCTAAATAAGGCCTTGACACTAATCCTAACTCAGGCCCTAGCACTGTCCCTAACTAGGTCTCTGACAGTACACCTAAATCAGACCCTGACACTGTCCCTAAGCAAGGCCCTGACACTACTCCTAACTCAGTCCCTTACACTGTACCTAACAAAGTCTCTGATGCTAGGCCTAACTCAGGCCCTGAAACCGTCTGTAACGAAGGCCCTGCTGCCATCACTATCAAAAGTCCTGACATTATCCTGAGCTAATATCCTGACCTATGTCTTTCCAAGGTCCTGAAACTGTCCCAAAGTAAGCCCTGACGCTGTCCCTAAGTGAAGACCTGAGGCTGTCCCTAACTCAGGCCCTGAAGCTTTCCTGAACTGAAGCCTTGAAGCTGTGACTAATTCAGGCCCTGATCATGTACCTAACGAAGACCTTAATGCTGATCCAGCAAAGATGCTGATGCTGCTCCAAAGTCATGCCCTGACAGTGTGCCCAGCTAAGGACCTGATGCTAAGCCTCACTCAGGCCCTGTCGCTCTCCCTAAGTCAGGCCCTGACACTGTCACTAACTAAGGCCCTGACTCTACTCCTAATTCAGTCCCGTACATTGTATCTAACAAAGGCTCTGATGCTAGTCGTAACTCAGGGCCTGACACTGTCTCTAACTAAGGGCTGCTGCCATCAACATCTAAAGTCCTGACATTATCCGGAGCTAATAACCTGACCCATGTCTTATCAAGGTCCTGAAACTCTCCCAAAGTAAGCCCTGACGCTGTCCCTAAGTGAGGCCCTGAAGCTTTCCCTAACTAACTCAGGCCCTGATGCTGTGACTAACTCAGACCCTGATCATGTCTTTAACTAAGACCCTAAGGCTGATCCAACAGAGGCCCTGATGCTGCTCCTAAGTCATGCCCCGATAGTGTCCCCCACTAAGTGTCTGATGCTAGGCCTCACTCAGACCCTATCGCTCTCCCTAAGTCAGGCTCTGATGCTGTCCCTACCTGCAGCCCTAACACTGGTTCTGAATAAGGTCCTGAGTGTCTCCGTAACAAAGGTCTTCACACTATCCTTAGGTCATTTCCTGACACTATCCCTAGATGTTAAACTGACACGGTCCCTAGCTAATGTCCTGCCACTTATGCTAACTGAAGCCCTTAGGCTGTGCCTACTTCAGGCACTGAATTTAGTCCCAAGACCATGAAACTGTCCCGAACTAAGGCCTAGATGCTCGCCCTACATCCGGCCCTGACACTGGCCCTAACTAAGGCCCTAACACTATTGCTAACTGAGGATCTGACACTGGACCTATCAGAGGCCCTCTACTCCTAACTAACGCCTTGAAACTATCCCTAACGTAGGCGCTGCTACCATCAATATCTAAAGTCCTGACATTATCCTGAGCTAATATCCTGACCCATGTCTTACCAAGGTCCTGAAACTCTCCCAACGTTAGCCCTGACACCGTCCCTAAGTGAGACCCTGAGGCTGTCCCTCACAGAGGTCCTGATAATGTCTTTAACTAAACTCTAATGCTGATCTTACAGAGACCCTTATGTTGATCCTATGTCATGCCCTGACACTGTCCGTAGCTAAGGCCCTGACTCTAGGCATCACTCAGGCCCTGTCGCTCTCCCTACATCAGGCTAAGACTCTGTCCCTACCTGAAGCCCTGACACTGGGCCTAAATTAGGCACTGATGCTCTAATTAGCTATGGTCTTGACACTATCCCTAGGTCATTTCCTGACACTATCCCTAGATCTTAACCTAAACTTGTCTTTAGCTATTGTCGAGCCTCTTATGCTAACTAAATCCCTGATGCTGTCTCTAACTAAGAGCCTGAAATTAGCCCCGAGGCCGTCAACCTGTCCCTAACTGAGGTTGGAGGCTCATCCTAACTGAGGCGCTGACACTGTCCCTAACTAAATCCCTGACACTACACCTAACTCAGTCCCTGACACTGTACTTTACAAGGGCTCTGATGCTAGTCCTAACTCAGGCCCTGACACTGTCTCTAAGTAAGGCTCAGAATTTGCCCCTAATATAGGCCCTGCTGTCAGCAATAACTAAAAACTGGACACTAGCCTGAGTTAATATCCTGACATATTTCTAACCAAGGTCCTGACACTGTCCCTAAGAAAGCCCTGTCGCTGTCCCTGTGTTAAGAACTGAGGCTGTCCCTAACTCAGGCCCTGAAGCTTTCCCTAACTGAGGCCTAGAAGCTGTGACTAAGTCAGGCCCTGATCATATCTGTAACAAAGACGCTAAGGCTGATCCAACAGAGGTGCTGATTCTGTTCCTAAGTCATGCCCTGACAGTGTCCTCAGCTAAGGGCCTGACGCTAGGCCTCACTCAGGCCCTGTCGCACTCCCTAAGTCAGGCTCTGATGCTGTCCCTACCTGAAGCCCTGACACTGGTTCTAAATAAGGCCCTGATAATATCTTTCACATAGCCCCTGAGGCTGATCCTACCGGGGCTCTTATGCTGCTCCTAAGTCATGCCCTGACACTGTCTCTAGCTAAGGCCCTGACGCTAGGCCTCACTCAGGCCCTGTCCCACTCCCTAAGTCAGGCTCTGACGCTGTTCCTACCCGAAGCCCTGACACTCACTGCTCCTAAATTAGGTCCTGATGTGCTAAGTAACTAAGGTCTTGACACTATCCCTAGGTCATTTCCTGACACTCTCCCTAGACCTTAACCTAACCTTCTCTTTAGCTAATGTCGAGATTAGCTAAAGAGATTCTTTAGAACGAGATTCTTTCATCTTCTGAATATAGTTTTCTTCAAAACATAATTTTTATAGTGTTACTAACTTTAAACACAATGTACTCAACTGCTGTGGAATATTCCTTCATAGGAGCGTGCATGGTTCACTTCTGCATCTGCTTGTGGTGGTGTTCAGGTTGCTTTCAGCTGTAGATCCCCTTATGCTAGCTAAATCCCTGATTCTGTCCCTAAATGAGGCCCTGAATTTAGGTCCGAGGCCGTGAACCTGTCCCTAACTGAGGCCTGGAGGCTCGTCCTAATGCAGGCCCTGACACTGTCCCCAACTAAGGCTCTGACACTACACCTAACTCAGTCACTGACACTGTACCTAACAAAGGCTCTGATGCTAGTCCTAACTTAGGCCCTGACACTGCCTCTAACTAAGGCCCTGCTGCCGTCAATATCTGAACACCTGATATTATCCTGAGCTAATAGCCTGACCCATGTCTTATCAAGGTCCTGAAACTTTCCCAAAGTAAGCCCTGACGCTGTCCCTAAGTGAGGCCTTGAGGCTATCCCTAACGGAGGCCCTGATAATAGCTTTAACGAAGACCCTAATGCTGATCCTACAGAGGCCTTTATGCTGCTCCTAAGTCATGCCCTGATACTGTCCCTTACTCAGGCCCTAAAGATAGGCCTCACTTAGGCCCTGTTGCTGTACCTCACTTAGGCTCTGACGCTGTCCGTACATCCAGCCCTGGCGCTGGTCCTGATTAAGGCGCTCACGCTGCTGCTAACTAAGGCCCTGATGCTCTCAATAACTAAGGTCTTCTCGTTATCCCTTGGTCATTTCCTTTCACTATCTCTGGCCTGGGGCCTGACTCTGTCCGAGATAATCTCCTGCATCTTCTGCTAACTGAAACCCTAATGCTCTCCCTAACTAAGGCCCTGACTACTCCTAACTAAGGCCATGACACTGAATCTAACAAAGGCCCGGAATCTGTCCTTAATATAGGCCCTGCTGCCAGCAATAACTAAAATCCTGACACTCTCCTGAGCTAATATCCTGACTCATTTCTAACCAAGGTCCTGACACTGTCCCTAAGAAAGCCCTGTCGCTGTCTTTAAGTGAAGACCTGAGGCTGTCTGTAACTCAGACCCTGAAGCTTTCCCTAACTGAGGCCTTGACGCTGTGACTAACTTGGGCTCCGGTCATGTCTTTAACTAAGAGCCTAAAGCTGATCCAACAAAGGCACTGATGCTGCTCCTAAGTCATTCCCTGACAGTGTCCCCAGCTAAGGGCCTGACATCAGGCCTCACTCAGGCCCTGTCGCTCTTCCTAAGTCAGGCCCTGATGCTGTGCCTACCTGAAGCCCTAACGCTGCTTCTGAATAAGTCCCTGAGAGTCTCAGTAACAAAGGTCTTCACACTCTCCTTAGGTCATTTCCTGACACGATTCCAAGCCTTTACCCTAACCCTGTCCCGAGCTAATGTCCTACCTCTTATGCTACCTAAAGACCTTATGCTGTGCCTAATTCAGGCACTGAATTTAGTCCCAAGGCCGCTAGACTGTCCGTAACTCGGCTCGATGCCCTTATCGTCACAATGTTCCATGACCACTGTCATCACAATGCTCCACGCCCTTGTCATCACAATGGTCCATAACCCTGTCATCACAATGCTCCATGACCTTTCTCATCGCAATGCTACATGCCATTGTCATCACAATGCTCCATGCCCTTATCATCACAATGCTCCATGACCCCTTTCATCACAATGCTCCATGACCCTTGTCTAAAATGCTACATGTCTGTGAAATCACAAAGCTCCATGCACCCTGTCATCACAAGTCTCCATGACTCTTGTCATCACAATGCTCCATGATCTTTGTAATCAAAATGCTCCTTGACCCTTTCTTCACAATGTTACAGTACCCCTTTCTTCACAATGCTCCCTGCCGCTGGTCACCACAATGCTCCATGACTTCTGTCATCACAATGCTCCATGTCCCTTGTCATTAAAATGCTCCATGGCCCCTGTCATCGCAATGCTGCAGGATCCTTATAATCTCAATGCTCCATGGTCCTCGTCATCACAAATCTCCACGCATTTGTCATCACAATGCTCCATGACCCCTGTCATCCCAATGCTCCATAGCACTTTTCATCACAATGCTACATGACCACATTTATCACAATGTTCCATGACCACTTTAATCACAGTGCTCCATGACCACTTTCATCACAATGCCCCATGACCCCTGTAATCAAAATGCTCCATGGCCCTTGTCGCCACAATGCTCCAGGACCCGTTATCACAATTCTCCATGGCGCTTGTCATCACCATGATCCAGAGCCTTAGTGCTTGAGTTGGGAGTAGTATCATTGCCTCAGTTAGGGACACTGTCATTGCCTGAATTGGGAGTAGTGTCAGAGCCTTAGTTAGGGACAGCGCCAGGGCGAGTTGGGAGTAGTGCCAGTGCCTTAGTTAGGGACAGCGCCAGTGCTTGCGTTGGTAGTAGTGTCAGGGCCATAGTTAGGGACAGTGTCAGTGGCTGAGATGGGAATAGTGTCAGGGCCTTAGTTACGGACATTGTCAGTGCCTAAGTTGGGATTTTTGTCAGGGTCTTTATTATGGACAGTGTCAGGTCCTGAGATAAGAGTAGTGTCAAGGCCTTAATTTGGAAGAGTGTCAGTGTCTCAGTTTGGAGTAGTGTCAGACCCTTAGTTAGGAACAGCCTCAGTGCCTGAGTTGGGAGTAGTGACATGGCTTATGTTATGGACAGTGTCAGGGACTGAGTTAAGAATAGTCTCAGGACCTTAGTTAGGGACAGTGTTAGTGACTGTGTTAGGAATAGTGTCAGGGCCTAAGGTAGGAGTAGTCTGAGACCGGTAGTTAGGAACAGTGTCAGGGCCTGAGTTGTGAGTAGTTTCAGGGCCTTAGTTAGAGAAAATGTCAGTGCCGGGTTTGGCAGTTATGTCAGGGCCTTAGTTAGGGACAGTGTCAGTGCCTGAGTTGGGAGTAGTGTCAGGGCCTAGTTAGGGACAGGGTCAGTGCCTGAGTTGTGAGTAGTTTCAGGGCCTTAGTTAGAGAAAGTGTCAGTGCCGGAGTTGGGAGTTATGTCAGGGCCTTAGTTAGGGACAGTGTCAGTGCCTGAGTTGGGAGTAGTGTCAGGGCCTAGTTAGGAAAAGGGTCAGTGCCTCAGTTGTGTGTAGTTTCACGGCCTTAGAGAAAGTTTCAGTGCCGGAGTTGGGAGTTATGTCAGGGCCTTAGTTAGGGATAGTGTCAGTGCCTGAGTTGGGAGTAGTGTCAGGGCCTTAGTTAGGGATAGTGTCAGTGCCTGAGTTGGGAGTAGTGTCAGGGCCTAGTTAGGGAGAGTGTCAGTGCCTGAGTTGCAAGTAGCGTCAGGGCATTAGGGACAGTGTCAGTGCCTGCGATGGGAGTAGTGTCAGGGACTTAGTTAGGGAGAGTGTCAGTGCCTTAGTTGGGAATAGTCTCAGGGTCTTTTTTGGGGACAGCATCAGGGTATGAGTTAAAAGTAGTGTCAAGGCCTTAGGGAGAGTGTCAGTGCCTGTGTTGGGAGTAGTATCAGGCCGTTCGTTAGGGACAGTGTCAGGGTCTGAGGTAGAAGTAGTCTCCGGCCTTAGTTAGGTAGCGTGTCAGTGCCTAAGTAAATAGAAGTGTGAGGGCCTTAGTTAGGGACAGTGTCAATGCCTGTGTTGGGAGTAGTGTCAGAGACTTAGTAAGGGACAGCGTCAGTGCCTGAGTTGGGAGTAGTGTCAGAGCCTTAGTTAGGGACAGCGTCAGTGCCTGCGTTGGGAGTAGAGTCAAGGCCTTACTTAGGGACAGCGTCAGTGACTGAGTAAGGAGTAGTGTGATGGCCGTAGTTAGGGACACTCTCAGTGCCAGAGTTGGGGGTAGTGGCAGGCCTTTGTTAGGGACTGTGCCAGGGCCTGAGTTAAGAGTAGTGTCAAGTCCTTAGTTAGGGACAGTGTTAGTGCCTGAGTTGAGAGTAATGTCAAGGCTTCAGTTAGGGACAATGTCAGTGTCTAGTTTGGGAGTAGTGTTAGGGCCTTAGTTAGGGACAGTTTCAGAGCCTGATTTAGGAGTAGTGTCAGAGGCTTTGTTAGGGACAGTGTCAGGGCCTGAGTTAAGAGTAGTGTCACAGCTTTAGTTAGGACCAGTGTCAGGGCCTTAGTTAAGTCCAACATCAGCGCCTATGATAGGAATCAGATCAGGACCTGTGTTCCAGGTAATGTCAGGGCCTTATTTAAGAACAGTGTCAGGGCCTGAGTCCTGACTTACTCCTTACTCTCCTCACTAAGTATTTTGGACACTACTGCTAATTCAGGCCCTGATATTGTCCCTAACTAAGGCCCTGACACTTTCCTTGGCTAAGTCCCTGAACTTCTCCTAAGTCAGGCCCTGATACTGTCCCTAACAATGGCCCTGACACTACACCTAACTGAGGCCCCGACATGATACCTAACAAAGGCTTTGTTGCTAGTCCAAACTAAAGCCCTAAAATTGGTCCTAAATAAGGCCTTGACACTAATCCTAACTCAGGCCCTAAAACTGTCCCTAACTAAGGCCCTGATAGTATGCCTAACTCAGGCCCTCATACGATTCCTAACAATGGCTCTGATGCTAGTCCAAACTAAGGCCCTGAAATTGGTCCTAAATAAAGCCTTGACACTAATCCTAACTCAGGCCCTAGCACTGTCCCTAACTAGGTCTCAGACAGTACACCTAAATCAGACCCTGACACTGTCCCTAAGCAAGGCCCTGACACTACTCCTAACTCAGTCCCTTACACTGTACCTAACAAAGTCTCTGATGCTAGGCCTAACTCAGGCCCTGAAACCGTCTGTAACGAAGGCCCTGCTGCCATCACTATCAAAAGTCCTGGCATTATCCTGAGCTAATATCCTGACCTATGTCTTTCCAAGGTCCTGAAACTGTCCCAAAGTAAGCCCTGACGCTGTCCCTAAGTGAAGACCTGAGGCTGTCCCTAACTCAGGCCCTGAAGCTTTCCTGAACTGAAGCCTTGAAGCTGTGACTAATTCAGGCCCTGATCATGTACCTAACGAAGACCTTAATGCTGATCCAGCAAAGATGCTGATGCTGCTCCAAAGTCATGCCCTGACAGTGTGCCCAGCTAAGGACCTGATGCTAAGCCTCACTCAGGCCCTGTCGCTCTCCCTAAGTCAGGCCCTGACACTGTCACTAACTAAGGCCCTGACTCTACTCCTAATTCAGTCCCGAACATTGGATCTAACAAAGGCTCTGATGCTAGTCGTAACTCAGGGCCTGACACTGTCTCTAACTAAGGGCTGCTGCCATCAACATCTAAAGTCCTGACATTATCCGGAGCTAATAACCTGACCCATGTCTTATCAAGGTCCTGAAACTGTCCCAAAGTAAGCCCTGACGCTGTCCCTAAGTGAGGCCCTGAAGCTTTCCCTAAATAACTCAGGCCTTGATGCTGTGACTAACTCAGACCCTGATCATGTCTTTAACTAAGACCCTAAGGCTGATCCAACAGAGGCCCTGATGCTGCTCCTAAGTCATGCCCCGATAGTGTCCCCCACTAAGTGTCTGATGCTAGGCCTCACTCAGACCGTAACGCTCTCCCTAAGTCAGGCTCTGATGCTGTACCTACCTGAAGCCCTAACACTGGTTCTGAATAAGGCCCTGAGAGTCTCCGTAACAAAGGTCTTCACACTATCCTTAGGTCATTTCCTGACACTATCCCTAGATGTTAAACTGACACGGTCCCTAGCTAATGTCCTGCCTCTTATGCTAACTGAAGCCCTTAGGCTGTGCCTACCTCAGGCACTGAATTTAGTCCCAAGACCATGAAACTGTCCCGAACTAAGGCCTAGATGCTCGCCCTACATCCGGCCCTGACACTGTCCCTAACTAAGGCCCTAACACTATTGCTAACTGAGGATCTGACACTGGACCTATCAGAGGCCCGCTACTCCTAACTAACGCCTTGAAACTTTCCCTAACGTAGGCGCTGCTACCATCAATATCTAAAGTCCTGACATTATCCTGAGCTAATATCCTGACCCATGTCTTACCAAGGTCCTGAAACTCTCCCAACGTTAGCCCTGACACTGTCCCTAAGTGAGGCCCTGTGGCTGTCCCTCACAGAGGTCCTGATAATGTCTTTAACTAAACTCTAATGCTGATCTTACAGAGACCCTTATGTTGATCCTATGTCATGCCCTGACGCTGTCCGTAGCTAAGGCCCTGACTCTAGGCATCACTCAGGTCCTGTCGTATTCCCTACGTCAGGCTAAGACTCTGTCCCTACCTGAAGCCCTGACACTGGGCCTAAATTAGGCACTGATGCTCTAATTAGCTATGGTCTTGACACTATCCCTAGGTCATTTCCTGACACTATCCCTAGATCTTAACCTAAACTTCTCTTTAGCTATTGTCGAGCCTCTTATGCTAACTAAATCCCTGATGCTGTCTCTAACTAAGAGCCTGAAATTAGTCCCGAGGCTGTCAACCTGTCCCTAACTGAGGTTGGAGGCTCATCCTAACTGAGGCGCTGACACTGTCCCTAACTAAAGCCCTGACACTACACCTAACTCAGTTCCTGACACTGTACTTTACAAGGGCTCTGATGCTAGTCCTAACTCAGGCCCTGACACTGTCTCTAAGTAAGGCTCAGAATTTGCCCCTAATATAGGCCCTGCTGTCAGCAATAACTAAAAACTGGACACTAGCCTGAGCTAATATCCTGACATATTTCTAACCAAGGTCCTGACACTGTCCCTAAGAAAGCCCTGTCGCTGTCCCTGTGTTAAGAACTGAGGCTGTCCCTAACTCAGGCCCTGAAGCTTTCCCTAACTGAGGCCTAGAAGCTGTGACTAAGTCAGGCCCTGTTCATATCTGTAACAAAGACGCTAAGGCTGATCCAACAGAGGCGCTGATTCTGTTCCTAAGTCATGCCCTGACAGTGTCCTCAGCTAAGGGCCTGACGCTAGGCCTCACTCAGGCCCTGTCGCTCTCCCTAAGTCAGGCTCTGATGCTGTCCCTACCTGAAGCCCTGACACTGGTTCTAAATAAGGATCTGATACTCTCAGTAACTAAGGTTTTCACACTATGCTTAGGTCCTTTCCTGACACTATCCCTAGACCATAACCTGACCCTGTCCCAGCAAAAGTCGTGCCTCTTATGCTAACTACAGCCCTGCTGCTGTCCATAACTAAGGGCCTAAAATGACTCTCGAGGCTGTGACCCTGTCCGTACCTAAGGCCTCGATGTTCGTCCTAATTCAGGGCCTGACACTGTCCCTAACTAAGGCCCTGCTGCCGTCAGTATCTAAAGTCCTGACACTATCCTGAGCTAATTTCTTGACCCATCTCTTACCAAGGTTCTGAAACTGTCCCTAAGGAAGCCCTGATGCTGTCTCTAAGTGAGGCCTTGAGGCTGTCCCTAACAGAGGCCCTGATAATATCTTTCACATAGCCCCTGAGGCTGATCCTACCGGGGCTCTTATGCTGCTCCTAAGTCATGCCCTGACACTGTCTCTAGCTAAGGCCCTGACGCTAGGCCTCACTCAGGCCCTGTCCCACTCCGTAAGTCAGGCTATGACGCTGTTCCTACCCGAAGCCCTGACACTCACTGCTCCTAAATTAGGTCCTGATGTGCTAAGTAACTAAGGTCTTGACACTATCCCTAGGTCATTTCCTGACACTCTCCCTAGACCTTAACCTAACCTTCTCTTTAGCTAATGTCGAGATTAGCTAAAGAGATTCTTTAGAACGAGATTCTTTCATCTTCTGAATATAGTTTTCTTCAAAACATAATTTTTATAGTGTTACTAACTTTAAACAAAATGTACTCAACTGCTGTGGAATATTCCTTCATAGGAGCGTGCATGGTTCACTTCTGCATCTGCTTGTGGTGGTGTTCAGGTTGCTTTCAGCTGTAGATCCCCTTATGCTAGCTAAATCCCTGATTCTGTCCCTAAATGAGGCCCTGAATTTAGGTCCGAGGCGGTGAACCTGTCCCTAACTGAGGCCTGGAGGCTCGTCCTAATGCAGGCCCTGACACTGTCCCCAACTAAGGCTCTGACACTACACCTAACTCAGTCACTGACACTGTACCTAACAAAGGCTCTGATGCTAGTCCTAACTTAGGCCCTGGCATTGCCTCTAACTAAGGCCCTGCTGCCGTCAATATCTGAACACCTGATATTATCCTGAGCTAATAGCCTGACCCATGTCTTACCAAGGTCCTGAAACTTTCCCAAAGTAAGCCCTGACGCTGTCCCTAAGTGAGGCCTTGAGGCTATCCCTAACGGAGGCCCTGATAATAGCTTTAACGAAGACCCTAATGCTGATCCTACAGAGGCCTTTATGCTGCTCCTAAGTCATGCCCTGATACTGTCCCTTACTCAGGCCCTAAAGATAGGCCTCACTTAGGCCCTGTTGCTGTACCTCACTTAGGCTCTGACGCTGTCCGTACATCCAGCCCTGGCGCTGGTCCTGATTAAGGCGCTCACGCTGCTGCTAACTAAGGCCCTGATGCTCTCAATAACTAAGGTCTTCTCGTTATCCCTTGGTCATTTCCTTTCACTATCTCTGGCCTGGGACCTGACTCTGTCCCGAGATAATCTCCTGCATCTTCTGCTAACTGAAACCCTAATGCTCTCCCTAACTAAGGCCCTGACTACTCCTAACTAAGGCCATGACACTGAATCTAACAAAGGCCCGGAATCTGTCCTTAATATAGGCCCTGCTGCCAGCAATAACTAAAATCCTGACACTCTCCTGAGCTAATATCCTGACTCATTTCTAACCAAGGTCCTGACACTGTCCCTAAGAAAGCCCTGTCGCTGTCTTTAAGTGAAGACCTGAGGCTGTCTGTAACTCAGACCCTGAAGCTTTCCCTAACTGAGGCCTTGACGCTGTGACTAACTTGGGCTCCGGTCATGTCTTTAACTAAGAGCCTAAAGCTGATCCAACAAAGGCACTGATGCTGCTCCTAAGTCATTCCCTGACAGTGTCCCCAGCTAAGGGCCTGACATCAGGCCTCACTCAGGCCCTGTCGCTCTTCCTAAGTCAGGCCCTGATGCTGTGCCTACCTGATGCCCTAACGCTGCTTCTGAATAAGTCCCTGAGAGTCTCAGTAACAAAGGTCTTCACACTCTCCTTAGGTCATTTCCTGACACGATTCCAAGCCTTTACCCTAACCCTGTCCCGAGCTAATGTCCTACCTCTTATGCTACCTAAAGACCTTATGCTGTGCCTAATTCAGGCACTGAATTTAGTCCCAAGGCCGCTAGACTGTCCGTAACTCGGCTCGATGCCCTTATCGTCACAATGTTCCATGACCACTGTCATCACAATGCTCCACGCCCTTGTCATCACAATGGTCCATAACCCTGTCATCACAATGCTCCATGACCTTTCTCATCGCAATGCTACATGCCATTGTCATCACAATGCTCCATGCCCTTATCATCACAATGCTCCATGACCCCTTTCATCACAATGCTCCATGACCCTTGTCTAAAATGCTACATGTCTGTGAAATCACAAAGCTCCATGCACCCTGTCATCACAAGTCTCCATGACTCTTGTCATCACAATGCTCCATGATCCTTGTAATCAAAATGCTCCTTGACCCTTTCTTCACAATGTTACAGTACCCCTTTCTTCACAATGCTCCCTGCCGCTGGTCACCACAATGCTCCATGACTTCTGTCATCACAATGCTCCATGTCCCTTGTCATTAAAATGCTCCATGGCCCCTGTCATCGCAATGCTGCAGGATCCTTATAATCTCAATGCTCCATGGTCCTCGTCATCACAAATCTCCACGCATTTGTCATCACAATGCTCCATGACCCCTGTCATCCCAATGCTCCATAGCACTTTTCATCACAATGCTACATAACCACTTTTATCAAAATGTTCCATGACCACTTTAATCACAATGCTCCATGACCACTTTCATCACAATGCCCCGTGACCCCTGTAATCAAAATGCTCCATGGCCCTTGTCGCCACAATGCTCCAGGACCCGTTATCACAATTCTCCATGGCGCTTGTCATCACAATGATCCAGAGCCTTAGTGCTTGAGTTGGGAGTAGTATCATTGCCTCAGTTAGGAACACTGTCATTGCCTGAATTGGGAGTAGTGTCAGAGCCTTAGTTAGGGACAGCACCAGGGCAAGTTGGGAGTAGTGCCAGTGCCTTAGGGACAGCGCCAGTGCTTGCGTTGGGAGTAGTGTCAGGGCCATAGTTAGGGGCAGTGTCAGTGGCTGAGATGGGAATAGTGTCAGGGCCTTAGTTACGGACATTGTCAGTGCCTAAGTTGGGATTTTTGTCAGGGTCTTTATTATGGACAGTGTCAGGTCCTGAGATAAGAGTAGTGTCAAGGCCTTAATTTGGAAGAGTGTCAGTGTCTCAGTTTGGAGTAGTGTCAGACCCTTAGTTAGGAACAGCCTCAGTGCCTGAGTTGGGAGTAGTGACATGGCTTATGTTATGGACAGTGTCAGGGACTGAGTTAAGAATAGTCTCAGGACCTTAGTTAGGGACAGTGTTAGTGACTGTGTTAGGAATAGTGTCAGGGCCTAAGGTAGGAGTAGTCTGAGACCGGTAGTTAGGAACAGTGTCAGGGCCTGAGTTGTGAGTAGTTTCAGGGCCTTAGTTAGAGAAAATGTCAGTGCCGGGTTTGGCAGTTATGTCAGGGCCTTAGTTAGGGACAGTGTCAGTGCCTGAGTTGGGAGTAGTGTCAGGGCCTAGTTAGGGACAGGGTCAGTGCCTGAGTTGTGAGTAGTTTCAGGGCCTTAGTTAGAGAAAGTGTCAGTGCCGGAGTTGGGAGTTATGTCAGGGCCTTAGTTAGGGACAGTGTCAGTGCCTGAGTTGGGAGTAGTGTCAGGGCCTAGTTAGGAAAAGGGTCAGTGCCTCAGTTGTGTGTAGTTTCACGGCCTTAGTTAGAGAAAGTTTCAGTGCCGGAGTTGGGAGTTATGTCAGGGCCTTAGTTAGGGATATTGTCAGTGCCTGAGTTGGGAGTAGTGTCAGGGCCTAGTTAGGGAGAGTGTCAGTGCCTGAGTTGCAAGTAGCGTCAGGGCATTAGGGACAGTGTCAGTGCCTGCGATGGGAGTAGTGTCAGGGACTTAGTTAGGGAGAGTGTCAGTGCCTTAGTTGGGAATAGTCTCAGGGTCTTTTTTGGGGACAGCATCAGGGTATGAGTTAAAAGTAGTGTCAAGGCCTTAGTTAGGGAGAGTGTCAGTGCCTGTGTTGGGAGTAGTATCAGGCCGTTCGTTAGGGACAGTGTCAGGGTCTGAGGTAGAAGTAGTCTCCGGCCTTAGTTAGGTAGCGTGTCAGTGCCTAAGTAAGTAGAAGTGTGAGGGCCTTAGTTAGGGACAGTGTCAATGCCTGTGTTGGGAGTAGTGTCAGAGACTTAGTAAGGGACAGCGTCAGTGCCTGAGTTGGGAGTAGTGTCAGAGCCTTAGTTAGGGACAGCGTCAGTGCCTGCGTTGGGAGTAGAGTCAAGGCCTTACTTAGGGACAGCGTCAGTGACTGAGTAAGGAGTAGTGTGATGGCCGTAGTTAGGGACACTCTCAGTGCCAGAGTTGGGGGTAGTGGCAGGCCTTTGTTAGGGACTGTGCCAGGGCCTGAGTTAAGAGTAGTGTCAAGTCCTTAGTTAGGGACAGTGTTAGTGCCTGAGTTGAGAGTAATGTCAAGGCTTCAGTTAGGGACAATGTCAGTGTCTAGTTTGGGACTAGTGTTAGGGCCTTAGTTAGGGACAGTTTCAGAGCCTGATTTAGGAGTAGTGTCAGAGGCTTTGTTAGGGACAGTGTTAGGGCCTGAGTTAAGAGTAGTGTCACAGCTTTAGTTAGGACCAGTGTCAGGGCCTTAGTTAAGTCCAACATCAGCGCCTATGATAGAAATCAGATCAGGACCTGTGTTCCAGGTAATGTCAGGGCCTTATTTAAGAACAGTGTCAGGGCCTGAGTCCTGACTTACTCCTTACTCTCCTCACTAAGGACTTTGGACACTACTGCTAATTCAGGCCCTGATATTGTCCCTAACTAAGGCCCTGACACTTTCCTTGGCTAAGGCCCTGAATTTCTCCTAAGTCAGGCCCTGATACTGTCCCTAACAATGGCCCTGACACTACACCTAACTGAGGCCCCGACATGATACCTAACAAAGGCTTTGTTGCTAGTCCAAACTAAAGCCCTAAAATTGGTCCTAAATAAGGCCTTGACACTAATCCTAACTCAGGCCCTAAAACTGTCCCTAACTAAGGCCCTGATAGTATGCCTAACTCAGGCCCTCATACGATTCCTAACAATGGCTCTGATGCTAGTCCAAACTAAGGCCCTGAAATTGGTCCTAAATAAGGCCTTGACACTAATCCTAACTCAGGCCCTAGCACTGTCCCTAACTAGGTCTCAGACAGTACACCTAAATCAGACCCTGACACTGTCCCTAAGCAAGGCCCTGACACTACTCCTAACTCAGTCCCTTACACTGTACCTAACAAAGTCTCTGATGCTAGGCCTAACTCAGGCCCTGAAACCGTCTGTAACGAAGGCCCTGCTGCCATCACTATCAAAAGTCCTGGCATTATCCTGAGCTAATATCCTGACCTATGTCTTTCCAAGGTCCTGAAACTGTCCCAAAGTAAGCCCTGACGCTGTCCCTAAGTGAAGACCTGAGGCTGTCCCTAACTCAGGCCCTGAAGCTTTCCTGAACTGAAGCCTTGAAGCTGTGACTAATTCAGGCCCTGATCATGTACCTAACGAAGACCTTAATGCTGATCCAGCAAAGATGCTGATGCTGCTCCAAAGTCATGCCCTGACAGTGTGCCCAGCTAAGGACCTGATGCTAAGCCTCACTCAGGCCCTGTCGCTCTCCCTAAGTCAGGCCCTGACACTGTCACTAACTAAGGCCCTGACTCTACTCCTAATTCAGTCCCGAACATTGGATCTAACAAAGGCTCTGATGCTAGTCGTAACTCAGGGCCTGACACTGTCTCTAACTAAGGGCTGCTGCCATCAACATCTAAAGTCCTGACATTATCCGGAGCTAATAACCTGACCCATGTCTTATCAAGGTCCTGAAACTGTCCCAAAGTAAGCCCTGACGCTGTCCCTAAGTGAGGCCCTGAAGCTTTCCCTAAATAACTCAGGCCTTGATGCTGTGACTAACTCAGACCCTGATCATGTCTTTAACTAAGACCCTAAGGCTGATCCAACAGAGGCCCTGATGCTGCTCCTAAGTCATGCCCCGATAGTGTCCCCCACTAAGTGTCTGATGCTAGGCCTCACTCAGACCGTAACGCTCTCCCTAAGTCAGGCTCTGATGCTGTACCTACCTGAAGCCCTAACACTGGTTCTGAATAAGGCCCTGAGAGTCTCCGTAACAAAGGTCTTCACACTATCCTTAGGTCATTTCCTGACACTATCCCTAGATGTTAAACTGACACGGTCCCTAGCTAATGTCCTGCCTCTTATGCTAACTGAAGCCCTTAGGCTGTGCCTACCTCAGGCACTGAATTTAGTCCCAAGACCATGAAACTGTCCCGAACTAAGGCCTAGATGCTCGCCCTACATCCGGCCCTGACACTGTCCATAACTAAGGCCCTAACACTATTGCTAACTGAGGATCTGACACTGGACCTATCAGAGGCCCTCTACTCCTAACTAACGCCTTGAAACTTTCCCTAACGTAGGCGCTGCTACCATCAATATCTAAAGTCCTGACATTATCCTGAGCTAATATCCTGACCCATGTCTTACCAAGGTCCTGAAACTCTCCCAACGTTAGCCCTGACACTGTCCCTAAGTGAGGCCCTGTGGCTGTCCCTCACAGAGGTCCTGATAATGTCTTTAACTAAACTCTAATGCTGATCTTACAGAGACCCTTATGTTGATCCTATGTCATGCCCTGACGCTGTCCGTAGCTAAGGCCCTGACTCTAGGCATCACTCAGGTCCTGTCGTATTCCCTACGTCAGGCTAAGACTCTGTCCCTACCTGAAGCCCTGACACTGGGCCTAAATTAGGCACTGATGCTCTAATTAGCTATGGTCTTGACACTATCCCTAGGTCATTTCCTGACACTATCCCTAGATCTTAACCTAAACTTGTCTTTAGCTATTGTCGAGCCTCTTATGCTAACTAAATCCCTGATGCTGTCTCTAACTAAGAGCCTGAAATTAGTCCCGAGGCCGTCAACCTGTCCCTAACTGAGGTTGGAGGCTCATCCTAACTGAGGCGCTGACACTGTCCCTAACTAAAGCCCTGACACTGTACTTTACAAGGGCTCTGATGCTAGTCCTAACTCAGGCCCTGACACTGTCTCTAAGTAAGGCTCAGAATTTGCCCCTACTATAGGCCCTGCTGTCAGCAATAACTAAAAACTGGACACTAGCCTGAGTTAATATCCTGACATATTTCTAACCAAGGTCCTGACACTGTCCCTACGAAAGCCCTGTCGCTGTCCCTGTGTTAAGAACTGAGGCTGTCCCTAACTCAGGTCCTGAAGCTTTCCCTAACTGAGGCCTTGAAGCTGTGACTAAGTCAGGCCCTGTTCATATCTGTAACAAAGACGCTAAGGCTGATCCAACAGAGGCGCTGATTCTGTTCCTAAGTCATGCCCTGACAGTGTCCTCAGCTAAGGGCCTGACGCTAGGCCTCACTCAGGCCCTGTCGCTCTCCCTAAGTCAGGCTCTGATGCTGTCCCTACCTGAAGCCCTGACACTGGTTCTAAATAAGGATCTGATACTCTCAGTAACTAAAGTTTTGACACTATGCTTAGGTCCTTTCCTGACACTATTCCTAGACCATAACCTGACCCTGTCCCTAGCAAATGTCGTGCCTCTTATGCTAACTACAGCCCTGCTGCTGTCCTTAACTAAGGGCCTAAAATTACTCTCGAGGCTGTGACCCTGTCCGTACCTAAGGCCTCGATGTTCGTCCTAATTCAGGGCCTGGCACTGTCCCTAACTAAGGCCCTGCTGCCGTCAATATCTAAAGTCCTGACACTATCCTGAGCTAATTTCTTGACCCATCTCTTACCAAGGTCCTGAAACTGTCCCTAAGGAAGCCCTGATGCTGTCTCCAAGTGAGGCCTTGAGGCTGTCCCTAACAGAGGCCCTGATAATATCTTTCACATAGCCCCTGAGGCTGATCCTACCGGGGCTCTTATGCTGCTCCTAAGTCATGCCCTGACACTGTCTCTAGCTAAGGCCCTGACGCTAGGCCTCACTCAGGCCCTGTCCCACTCCCTAAGTCAGGCTCTGACGCTGTTCCTACCCGAAGCCCTGACACTCACTGCTCCTAAATTAGGTCCTGATGTGCTAAGTAACTAAGGTCTTGACACTATCCCTAGGTCATTTCCTGACACTCTCCCTAGACCTTAACCTAACCTTCTCTTTAGCTAATGTCGAGATTAGCTAAAGAGATTCTTTAGAACGAGATTCTTTCATCTTCTGAATATAGTTTTCTTCAAAACATAATTTTTATAGTGTTACTAACTTTAAACAAAATGTACTCAACTGCTGTGGAATATTCCTTCATAGGAGCGTGCATGGTTCACTTCTGCATCTGCTTGTGGTGGTGTTCAGGTTGCTTTCAGCTGTAGATCCCCTTATGCTAGCTAAATCCCTGATTCTGTCCCTCAATGAGGCCCTGAATTTAGGTCCGAGGCCGTGAACCTGTCCCTAACTGAGGCCTGGAGGCTCGTCCTAATGCAGGCCCTGACACTGTCCCCAACTAAGGCTCTGACACTACACCTAACTCAGTCACTGACACTGTACCTAACAAAGGCTCTGATGCTAGTCCTAACTTAGGCCCTGACACTGCCTCTAACTAAGGCCCTGCTGCCGTCAATATCTGAACACCTGATATTATCCTGAGCTAATAGCCTGACCCATGTCTTACCAAGGTCCTGAAACTTTCCCAAAGTAAGCCCTGACGCTGTCCCTAAGTGAGGCCTTGAGGCTATCCCTAACGGAGGCCCTGATAATAGCTTTAACGAAGACCCTAATGCTGATCCTACAGAGGCCTTTATGCTGCTCCTAAGTCATGCTCTGATACTCTCCCTTACTCAGGCCCTAAAGATAGGCCTCACTTAGGCCCTGTTGCTGTACCTCAGTTAGGCTCTGACGCTGTCCGTACATCCAGCCCTGGCGCTGGTCCTGATTAAGGCGCTCACGCTGCTGCTAACTAAGGCCCTGATGCTCTCAATAACTAAGGTCTTCTCGTTATCCCTTGGTCATCTCCTTTCACTATCTCTGGCCTGGGACCTGACTCTGTCCCGAGATAATCTCCTGCATCTTCTGCTAACTGAAACCCTAATGCTCTCCCTAACTAAGGCCCTGACTACTCCTAACTAAGGCCATGACACTGAATCTAACAAAGGCCCGGAATCTGTCCTTAATATAGGCCCTGCTGCCAGCAATAACTAAAATCCTGACACTCTCCTGAGCTAATATCCTGACTCATTTCTAACCAAGGTCCTGACACTGTCCCTAAGAAAGCCCTGTCGCTGTCTTTAAGTGAAGACCTGAGGCTGTCTGTAACTCAGACCCTGAAGCTTTCCCTAACTGAGGCCTTGACGCTGTGACTAACTTGGGCTCCGGTCATGTCTTTAACTAAGAGCCTAAAGCTGATCTAACAAAGGCACTGATGCTGCTCCTAAGTAATTCCCTGACAGTGTCCCCAGCTAAGGGCCTGACATCAGGCCTCACTCAGGCCCTGTCGCTCTTCCTAAGTCAGGCCCTGATGCTGTGCCTACCTGAAGCCCTAACGCTGCTTCTGAATAAGTCCCTGAGAGTCTCAGTAACAAAGGTCTTCACACTCTCCTTAGGTCATTTCCTGACACGATTCCAAGCCTTTACCCTAACCCTGTCCCGAGCTAATGTCCTACCTCTTATGCTACCTAAAGACCTTATGCTGTGCCTAATTCAGGCACTGAATTTAGTCCCAAGGCCGCTAGACTGTCCGTAACTCGGCTCGATGCCCTTATCGTCACAATGTTCCATGACCACTGTCATCACAATGCTCCACGCCCTTGTCATCACAATGGTCCATAACCCTGTCATCACAATGCTCCATGACCTTTCTCATCGCAATGCTACATGCCATTGTCATCACAATGCTCCATGCCCTTATCATCACAATGCTCCATGACCCCTTTCATCACAATGCTCCATGACCCTTGTCTAAAATGCTACATGTCTGTGAAATCACAAAGCTCCATGCACCCTGTCATCACAAGTCTCCATGACTCTTGTCATCACAATGCTCCATGATCCTTGTAATCAAAATGCTCCTTGACCCTTTCTTCACAATGTTACAGTACCCCTTTCTTCACAATGCTCCCTGCCGCTGGTCACCACAATGCTCCATGACTTCTGTCATCACAATGCTCCATGTCCCTTGTCATTAAAATGCTCCATGGCCCCTGTCATCGCAATGCTGCAGGATCCTTATAATCTCAATGCTCCATGGTCCTCGTCATCACAAATCTCCACGCATTTGTCATCACAATGCTCCATGACCCCTGTCATCCCAATGCTCCATAGCACTTTTCATCACAATGCTACATAACCACTTTTATCAAAATGTTCCATGACCACTTTAATCACAGTGCTCCATGACCACTTTCATCACAATGCCCCATGACCCCTGTAATCAAAATGCTCCATGGCCCTTGTCGCCACAATGCTCCAGGACCCGTTATCACAATTCTCCATGGCGCTTGTCATCACAATGATCCAGAGCCTTAGTGCTTGAGTTGGGAGTAGTATCATTGCCTCAGTTAGGAACACTGTCATTGCCTGAATTGGGAGTAGTGTCAGAGCCTTAGTTAGGGACAGCACCAGGGCAAGTTGGGAGTAGTGCCAGTGCCTTAGGGACAGCGCCAGTGCTTGCGTTGGGAGTAGTGTCAGGGCCATAGTTAGGGGCAGTGTCAGTGGCTGAGATGGGAATAGTGTCAGGGCCTTAGTTACGGACATTGTCAGTGCCTAAGTTGGGATTTTTGTCAGGGTCTTTATTATGGACAGTGTCAGGTCCTGAGATAAGAGTAGTGTCAAGGCCTTAATTTGGAAGAGTGTCAGTGTCTCAGTTTGGAGTAGTGTCAGACCCTTAGTTAGGAACAGCCTCAGTGCCTGAGTTGGGAGTAGTGACATGGCTTATGTTATGGACAGTGTCAGGGACTGAGTTAAGAATAGTCTCAGGACCTTAGTTAGGGACAGTGTTAGTGACTGTGTTAGGAATAGTGTCAGGGCCTAAGGTAGGAGTAGTCTGAGACCGGTAGTTAGGAACAGTGTCAGGGCCTGAGTTGTGAGTAGTTTCAGGGCCTTAGTTAGAGAAAATGTCAGTGCCGGGTTTGGCAGTTATGTCAGGGCCTTAGTTAGGGACAGTGTCAGTGCCTGAGTTGGGAGTAGTGTCAGGGCCTAGTTAGGGACAGGGTCAGTGCCTGAGTTGTGAGTAGTTTCAGGGCCTTAGTTAGAGAAAGTGTCAGTGCCGGAGTTGGGAGTTATGTCAGGGCCTTAGTTAGGGACAGTGTCAGTGCCTGAGTTGGGAGTAGTGTCAGGGCCTAGTTAGGAAAAGGGTCAGTGCCTCAGTTGTGTGTAGTTTCACGGCCTTAGTTAGAGAAAGTTTCAGTGCCGGAGTTGGGAGTTATGTCAGGGCCTTAGTTAGGGATATTGTCAGTGCCTGAGTTGGGAGTAGTGTCAGGGCCTAGTTAGGGAGAGTGTCAGTGCCTGAGTTGCAAGTAGCGTCAGGGCATTAGGGACAGTGTCAGTGCCTGCGATGGGAGTAGTGTCAGGGACTTAGTTAGGGAGAGTGTCAGTGCCTTAGTTGGGAATAGTCTCAGGGTCTTTTTTGGGGACAGCATCAGGGTATGAGTTAAAAGTAGTGTCAAGGCCTTAGTTAGGGAGAGTGTCAGTGCCTGTGTTGGGAGTAGTATCAGGCCGTTCGTTAGGGACAGTGTCAGGGTCTGAGGTAGAAGTAGTCTCCGGCCTTAGTTAGGTAGCGTGTCAGTGCCTAAGTAAGTAGAAGTGTGAGGGCCTTAGTTAGGGACAGTGTCAATGCCTGTGTTGGGAGTAGTGTCAGAGACTTAGTAAGGGACAGCGTCAGTGCCTGAGTTGGGAGTAGTGTCAGAGCCTTAGTTAGGGACAGCGTCAGTGCCTGCGTTGGGAGTAGAGTCAAGGCCTTACTTAGGGACAGCGTCAGTGACTGAGTAAGGAGTAGTGTGATGGCCGTAGTTAGGGACACTCTCAGTGCCAGAGTTGGGGGTAGTGGCAGGCCTTTGTTAGGGACTGTGCCAGGGCCTGAGTTAAGAGTAGTGTCAAGTCCTTAGTTAGGGACAGTGTTAGTGCCTGAGTTGAGAGTAATGTCAAGGCTTCAGTTAGGGACAATGTCAGTGTCTAGTTTGGGACTAGTGTTAGGGCCTTAGTTAGGGACAGTTTCAGAGCCTGATTTAGGAGTAGTGTCAGAGGCTTTGTTAGGGACAGTGTTAGGGCCTGAGTTAAGAGTAGTGTCACAGCTTTAGTTAGGACCAGTGTCAGGGCCTTAGTTAAGTCCAACATCAGCGCCTATGATAGAAATCAGATCAGGACCTGTGTTCCAGGTAATGTCAGGGCCTTATTTAAGAACAGTGTCAGGGCCTGAGTCCTGACTTACTCCTTACTCTCCTCACTAAGGACTTTGGACACTACTGCTAATTCAGGCCCTGATATTGTCCCTAACTAAGGCCCTGACACTTTCCTTGGCTAAGGCCCTGAACTTCTCCTAAGTCAGGCCCTGATACTGTCCCTAACAATGGCCCTGACACTACACCTAACTGAGGCCCCGACATGATACCTAACAAAGGCTTTGTTGCTAGTCCAAACTAAAGCCCTAAAATTGGTCCTAAATAAGGCCTTGACACTAATCCTAACTCAGGCCCTAAAACTGTCCCTAACTAAGGCCCTGATAGTATGCCTAACTCAGGCCCTCATACGATTCCTAACAATGGCTCTGATGCTAGTCCAAACTAAGGCCCTGAAATTGGTCCTAAATAAGGCCTTGACACTAATCCTAACTCAGGCCCTAGCACTGTCCCTAACTAGGTCTCAGACAGTACACCTAAATCAGACCCTGACACTGTCCCTAAGCAAGGCCCTGACACTACTCCTAACTCAGTCCCTTACACTGTACCTAACAAAGTCTCTGATGCTAGGCCTAACTCAGGCCCTGAAACCGTCTGTAACGAAGGCCCTGCTGCCATCACTATCAAAAGTCCTGGCATTATCCTGAGCTAATATCCTGACCTATGTCTTTCCAAGGTCCTGAAACTGTCCCAAAGTAAGCCCTGACGCTGTCCCTAAGTGAAGACCTGAGGCTGTCCCTAACTCAGGCCCTGAAGCTTTCCTGAACTGAAGCCTTGAAGCTGTGACTAATTCAGGCCCTGATCATGTACCTAACGAAGACCTTAATGCTGATCCAGCAAAGATGCTGATGCTGCTCCAAAGTCATGCCCTGACAGTGTGCCCAGCTAAGGACCTGATGCTAAGCCTCACTCAGGCCCTGTCGCTCTCCCTAAGTCAGGCCCTGACACTGTCACTAACTAAGGCCCTGACTCTACTCCTAATTCAGTCCCGAACATTGGATCTAACAAAGGCTCTGATGCTAGTCGTAACTCAGGGCCTGACACTGTCTCTAACTAAGGGCTGCTGCCATCAACATCTAAAGTCCTGACATTATCCGGAGCTAATAACCTGACCCATGTCTTATCAAGGTCCTGAAACTGTCCCAAAGTAAGCCCTGACGCTGTCCCTAAGTGAGGCCCTGAAGCTTTCCCTAAATAACTCAGGCCTTGATGCTGTGACTAACTCAGACCCTGATCATGTCTTTAACTAAGACCCTAAGGCTGATCCAACAGAGGCCCTGATGCTGCTCCTAAGTCATGCCCCGATAGTGTCCCCCACTAAGTGTCTGATGCTAGGCCTCACTCAGACCGTAACGCTCTCCCTAAGTCAGGCTCTGATGCTGTACCTACCTGAAGCCCTAACACTGGTTCTGAATAATGCCCTGAGAGTCTCCGTAACAAAGGTCTTCACACTATCCTTAGGTCATTTCCTGACACTATCCCTAGATGTTAAACTGACACGGTCCCTAGCTAATGTCCTGCCTCTTATGCTAACTGAAGCCCTTAGGCTGTGCCTACCTCAGGCACTGAATTTAGTCCCAAGACCATGAAACTGTCCCGAACTAAGGCCTAGATGCTCGCCCTACATCCGGCCCTGACACTGTCCATAACTAAGGCCCTAACACTATTGCTAACTGAGGATCTGACACTGGACCTATCAGAGGCCCTCTACTCCTAACTAACGCCTTGAAACTTTCCCTAACGTAGGCGCTGCTACCATCAATATCTAAAGTCCTGACATTATCCTGAGCTAATATCCTGACCCATGTCTTACCAAGGTCCTGAAACTCTCCCAACGTTAGCCCTGACACTGTCCCTAAGTGAGGCCCTGAGGCTGTCCCTCACAGAGGTCCTGATAATGTCTTTAACTAAACTCTAATGCTGATCTTACAGAGACCCTTATGTTGATCCTATGTCATGCCCTGACGCTGTCCGTAGCTAAGGCCCTGACTCTAGGCATCACTCAGGTCCTGTCGTATTCCCTACGTCAGGCTAAGACTGTCCCTACCTGAAGCCCTGACACTGGGCCTAAATTAGGCACTGATGCTCTAATTAGCTATGGTCTTGACACTATCCCTAGGTCATTTCCTGACACTATCCCTAGATCTTAACCTAAACTTGTCTTTAGCTATTGTCGAGCCTCTTATGCTAACTAAATCCCTGATGCTGTCTCTAACTAAGAGCCTGAAATTAGTCCCGAGGCCGTCAACCTGTCCCTAACTGAGGTTGGAGGCTCATCCTAACTGAGGCGCTGACACTGTCCCTAACTAAAGCCCTGACACTGTACTTTACAAGGGCTCTGATGCTAGTCCTAACTCAGGCCCTGACACTGTCTCTAAGTAAGGCTCAGAATTTGCCCCTACTATAGGCCCTGCTGTCAGCAATAACTAAAAACTGGACACTAGCCTGAGTTAATATCCTGACATATTTCTAACCAAGGTCCTGACACTGTCCCTACGAAAGCCCTGTCGCTGTCCCTGTGTTAAGAACTGAGGCTGTCCCTAACTCAGGTCCTGAAGCTTTCCCTAACTGAGGCCTTGAAGCTGTGACTAAGTCAGGCCCTGTTCATATCTGTAACAAAGACGCTAAGGCTGATCCAACAGAGGCGCTGATTCTGTTCCTAAGTCATGCCCTGACAGTGTCCTCAGCTAAGGGCCTGACGCTAGGCCTCACTCAGGCCCTGTCGCTCTCCCTAAGTCAGGCTCTGATGCTGTCCCTACCTGAAGCCCTGACACTGGTTCTAAATAAGGATCTGATACTCTCAGTAACTAAAGTTTTGACACTATGCTTAGGTCCTTTCCTGACACTATTCCTAGACCATAACCTGACCCTGTCCCTAGCAAATGTCGTGCCTCTTATGCTAACTACAGCCCTGCTGCTGTCCTTAACTAAGGGCCTAAAATTACTCTCGAGGCTGTGACCCTGTCCGTACCTAAGGCCTCGATGTTCGTCCTAATTCAGGGCCTGGCACTGTCCCTAACTAAGGCCCTGCTGCCGTCAATATCTAAAGTCCTGACACTATCCTGAGCTAATTTCTTGACCCATCTCTTACCAAGGTCCTGAAACTGTCCCTAAGGAAGCCCTGATGCTGTCTCCAAGTGAGGCCTTGAGGCTGTCCCTAACAGAGGCCCTGATAATATCTTTCACATAGCCCCTGAGGCTGATCCTACCGGGGCTCTTATGCTGCTCCTAAGTCATGCCCTGACACTGTCTCTAGCTAAGGCCCTGACGCTAGGCCTCACTCAGGCCCTGTCCCACTCCCTAAGTCAGGCTCTGACGCTGTTCCTACCCGAAGCCCTGACACTCACTGCTCCTAAATTAGGTCCTGATGTGCTAAGTAACTAAGGTCTTGACACTATCCCTAGGTCATTTCCTGACACTCTCCCTAGACCTTAACCTAACCTTCTCTTTAGCTAATGTCGAGATTAGCTAAAGAGATTCTTTAGAACGAGATTCTTTCATCTTCTGAATATAGTTTTCTTCAAAACATAATTTTTATAGTGTTACTAACTTTAAACAAAATGTACTCAACTGCTGTGGAATATTCCTTCATAGGAGCGTGCATGGTTCACTTCTGCATCTGCTTGTGGTGGTGTTCAGGTTGCTTTCAGCTGTAGATCCCCTTATGCTAGCTAAATCCCTGATTCTGTCCCTAAATGAGGCCCTGAATTTAGGTCCGAGGCCGTGAACCTGTCCCTAACTGAGGCCTGGAGGCTCGTCCTAATGCAGGCCCTGACACTGTCCCCAACTAAGGCTCTGACACTACACCTAACTCAGTCACTGACACTGTACCTAACAAAGGCTCTGATGCTAGTCCTAACTTAGGCCCTGACACTGCCTCTAACTAAGGCCCTGCTGCCGTCAATATCTGAACACCTGATATTATCCTGAGCTAATAGCCTGACCCATGTCTTACCAAGGTCCTGAAACTTTCCCAAAGTAAGCCCTGACGCTGTCCCTAAGTGAGGCCTTGAGGCTATCCCTAACGGAGGCCCTGATAATAGCTTTAACGAAGACCCTAATGCTGATCCTACAGAGGCCTTTATGCTGCTCCTAAGTCATGCTCTGATACTCTCCCTTACTCAGGCCCTAAAGATAGGCCTCACTTAGGCCCTGTTGCTGTACCTCAGTTAGGCTCTGACGCTGTCCGTACATCCAGCCCTGGCGCTGGTCCTGATTAAGGCGCTCACGCTGCTGCTAACTAAGGCCCTGATGCTCTCAATAACTAAGGTCTTCTCGTTATCCCTTGGTCATCTCCTTTCACTATCTCTGGCCTGGGACCTGACTCTGTCCCGAGATAATCTCCTGCATCTTCTGCTAACTGAAACCCTAATGCTCTCCCTAACTAAGGCCCTGACTACTCCTAACTAAGGCCATGACACTGAATCTAACAAAGGCCCGGAATCTGTCCTTAATATAGGCCCTGCTGCCAGCAATAACTAAAATCCTGACACTCTCCTGAGCTAATATCCTGACTCATTTCTAACCAAGGTCCTGACACTGTCCCTAAGAAAGCCCTGTCGCTGTCTTTAAGTGAAGACCTGAGGCTGTCTGTAACTCAGACCCTGAAGCTTTCCCTAACTGAGGCCTTGACGCTGTGACTAACTTGGGCTCCGGTCATGTCTTTAACTAAGAGCCTAAAGCTGATCTAACAAAGGCACTGATGCTGCTCCTAAGTAATTCCCTGACAGTGTCCCCAGCTAAGGGCCTGACATCAGGCCTCACTCAGGCCCTGTCGCTCTTCCTAAGTCAGGCCCTGATGCTGTGCCTACCTGAAGCCCTAACGCTGCTTCTGAATAAGTCCCTGAGAGTCTCAGTAACAAAGGTCTTCACACTCTCCTTAGGTCATTTCCTGACACGATTCCAAGCCTTTACCCTAACCCTGTCCCGAGCTAATGTCCTACCTCTTATGCTACCTAAAGACCTTATGCTGTGCCTAATTCAGGCACTGAATTTAGTCCCAAGGCCGCTAGACTGTCCGTAACTCGGCTCGATGCCCTTATCGTCACAATGTTCCATGACCACTGTCATCACAATGCTCCATGCCCTTGTCATCACAATGCTCCATAACCCTGTCATCACAATGCTCCATGACCTTTGTCATCGCAATGCTACATGCCATTGTCATCACAATGCTCCATGCCCTTATCATCACAATGCTCCATGACCCCTTTCATCACAATGCTCCATGACCCTTGTCTAAAATGCTACATGTCTGTGAAATCACAAAGCTCCATGCCCCCTGTCATCGCAAGTCTCCATGACTCTTGTCATCACAATGCTCCATGACCCTTGTCATCACAATGCTCCATGATCCTTGTAATCAAAATGCTCCTTGACCCTTTCTTCACAATGTTACAGTACCCATTTCTTCACAATGCTCCATGCCGCTGGTCACCACAATGCTCCATGACTTCTGTCATCACAATGCTCCATGTCCCTTGTCATTAAAATGCTCCATGGCCCCTGTCATCACAATGCTGCAGGATCCTTATAATCTCAATGCTCCATGGTCCTCGTCATCACAAATCTCCACGCATTTGTCGTCACAATGCTCCATGACCCCTGTCATCCCAATGCTCCATAGCACTTTTCATCACAATGCTACATAACCACTTTTATCCAAATGTTCCATGACCACTTTAATCACAGTGCTCCATGACCACTTTCATCACAATGCCCCATGACCACTGTAATCAAAATGCTCCATGGCCCTTGTCGCCACAATGCTCCAGGACCCGTTATCACAATTCTCCATGGCCCTTGTCATCACAATGCTCCATGGCGCTTGTCATCACAATGATCCAGAGCCTTAGTGCTTGAGTTGGGAGTAGAGTCATTGCCTCAGTTAGGGACACTGTCATTGCCTGAATTGGGAGTAGTGTCAGAGCCTTAGTTAGGGACAGCGCCAGGGCGAGTTGGGAGTAGTGCCAGTGCCTTAGTTAGGGACAGCACCAGTGCTTGCGTTGGGAGTAGTGTCAGGGCCATAGTTAGGGACAGTGTCAGTGGCTGAGATGGGAATAGTGTCAGGGCCTTAGTTACGGACATTGTCAGTGCCTAAGTTGGGATTTTTGTCAGGGTCTTTATTATGGACAGTGTCAGGGCCTGAGTTAAGAGTAGTGTCAAGGCCTTAATTTGGAAGAGTGTCAGTGTCTCAGTTTGGAGTAGTGTCAGACCCTTAGTTAGGAACAGCCTCAGTGCCTGAGTTGGGAGTAGTGACATGGCTTAAGTTATGGACAGTGTCAGGGACTGAGTTAAGAATAGTCTCAGGACCTTAGTTAGGGACAGTGTCAGTGACTGTGTTAGGAATAGTGTCAGCGCCTAAGTTAGGAGTAGTCGGAGACCGGTAGTTAGGAACAGTGTCAGGGCCTCAGTTGTGAGTAGTTTCAGGGCCTTAGTTAGAGAAAGTGTCAGTGCCGGAGTTGGGAGTTATGTCAGGGCCTTAGTTAGGGACAGTGTCAGGGCCTGAGTTGGGAGTAGTGTCAGGGCCTAGTTAGGGACAGTGTCAGTGCCTGAGTTGGAAGTAGTGTCAGGGCATTAGGGACAGTGTCAGTGGCTGCGATGGGAGTAGTGTCAGGGTCTTAGTTAGGGAGAGTGTCAGTGCCTGTGTTGGGAGTAGTATCAGGCCCTTCGTTAGGGACAGTGTCAGGGTCTGAGGTAGAAGTAGTCTCAGGGCCTTAGTTAGGTAGCGTGTCAATGCCTAAGTAAGTAGTAGTGTGAGGGCCTTAGTTAGGGACAGTGTCAATGCCTGTGTTGGCAGTAGTGTCAGAGACTTAGTAAGGGACACCGTCAGTGCCTGCGTTGGGAGTAGTGTCAGAGCCTTAGTTAGGGACACCGTCAGTGCCTGCGTTGGGAGTAGTGTCAGGGCCTTACTTAGGGACAGCGTCAGTGCCTGAGTTAGGAGTAGTGTGATGGCCGTAGTTAGGGACACTCTCAGTGCCAGAGTTGGGGGTAGCGGCAGGCCTTTGTTAGGGACTGTGCCAGGGCCTGAGTTAAGAGTAGTGTCAAGTCCTTAGTTAGGGACAGTGTTAGTGCCTGAGTTGAGAGTAATGTCAAGACCTTAGTTAGGGACAATGTGAGTGCGTAGTTTGGGAGTACTGTCAGGGCCTTAGTTAGGGACAGTGTCAGTGCCTGAGTTGGGAGTACTGTCAGGGCGTATTTAGGGACAGTCTCAATGCCTATTTTGGGAGTAGTGTCACGGCCTTAGTTAGTGATATTATCAGTGCCTGAGTAAGGAGTAGTGTCCGGGCCTTAGTTAGGGACAGTGTCAGTTGCTTAGTTAGGAGTAGCGTCACGGCCTAAGTTAGGGCCAGTGTCAGTGCCTGAGTCAGGAGTAGAGTCAGGGCCTAAGTTAAGGACAGTGTCATTGCTTGAGATAGGAGTAGTGTCAGGGCCTTAGTTAGGGACATTGTCAGGGCATGATTTAGGAGTTGTTTTAGGGTGTGAGCTATGAATAGTGTCAGGGCCTTAGTTAGTGACAGTGTCAGTGCTGAGTTTGGAGTAGTATCAGGGCCTTAGTTAGAGACAGTGTCAGGGCCTGAGTTAGGTGTTTGTCAGGGCCTTAGTTAGGGACAGTGTCAGAGCCTGATTTAGGAGTAGTGTCAGAGGCTTTGTTAGGGACAGTGTCAGGGCCTGAGTTAAGAGTAGTGTCACAGCTTTAGTTAGGACCAGTGTCAGGGCCTTAGTTAAGTCCAACATCAGCGCCTATGATAGGAATCAGATCAGGACCTGTGTTCCAGGTAATGTCAGGGCCTTATTTAAGAACAATGTCAGGGCCTGAGTCCTGACTTACTCCTTACTCTCCTCACTAAGGACTTTGGACACTACTGCTAATTCAGGCCCTGATAATGTCCCTAACTAAGGCCCTGACACTTTCCCTGGCTAAGGCCCTGAACTTTTCCTAAGTCAGGCCCTGATACTGCCCCTAACAATGGCCCTGACACTACACCTAACTGAGGCCCCGACATGATACCTAACAAAGGCTTTGTTGCTAGTCCAAACTAAAGCCCTAAAATTGGTCCTAAATAAGGCCTTGACACTAATCCTAACTCAGGCCCTAAAACTGTCCCTAACTAAGGCCCTGATAGTATGCCTAACTCAGGCCCTCATACGATTCCTAACAATGGCTCTGATGCTAGTCCAAACTAAGGCCCTGAAATTGGTCCTAAATAAGGCCTTGACACTAATCCTAACTCAGGCCCTAGCACTGTCCCTAACTAGGTCTCTGACAATACACCTAAATCAGACCCTGACACTGTCCCTAAGCAAGGCCCTGACACTACTCCTAACTCAGTCCCTTACACTGTACCTAACAAAGTCTCTGATGCTAGGCCTAACTCAGGCCCTGAAACCGTCTGTAACGAAGGCCCTGCTGCCATCACTATCAAAAGTCCTGACATTATCCTGAGCTAATATCCTGACCTATGTCTTTCCAAGGTCCTGAAACTGTCCCAAAGTAAGCCCTGACGCTGTCCCTAAGTGAAGACCTGAGGCTGTCCCTAACTCAGGCCCTGAAGCTTTCCTGAACTGAAGCCTTGAAGCTGTGACTAATTCAGGCCCTGATCATGTACCTAACGAAGACCTTAATGCTGATCCAGCAAAGACGCTGATGCTGCTCCAAAGTCATGCCCTGACAGTGTGCCCAGCTAAGGGCCTGATGCTAAGCCTCACTCAGGCCCTGTCGCTCTCCCTAAGTCAGGCCCTGACACTGTCACTAACTAAGGCCCTGACTCTACTCCTAATTCAGTCCCGAACATTGTATCTAACAAAGGCTCTGATACTAGTCGTAACTCAGGGCCTGACACTGTCTCTAACTAAGGGCTGCTGCCATCAACATCTAAAGTCCTGACATTATCCGGAGCTAATAACCTGACCCATGTCTTACCAAGGTCCTGAAACTGTCCCAAAGTAAGCCCTGACGCTGTCCCTAAGTGAGGACCTGAAGCTTTCCCTAACTAACTCAGGCCTTGATGCTGTGACTAACTCAGACCCTGATCATGTCTTTAACTAAGACCCTAAGGCTGATCCAACAGAGGCCCTGATGCTGCTCCTAAGTCATGCCCCGATAGTGTCCCCCACTAAGTGTCTGATGCTAGGCCTCACTCAGACCCTATCGCTCTCCCTAAGTCAGGCTCTGATGCTGTCCCTACCTGAAGCCCTAACACTGGTTCTGAATAAGGTCCTGAGTGTCTCCGTAACAAAGGTCTTCACACTATCCTTAGGTCATTTCCTGACACTATCCCTAGATGTTAAACTGACACGGTCCCTAGCTAATGTCCTGCCTCTTATGCTAACTGAAGCCCTTAGGCTGTGCCTACCTCAGGCACTGAATTTAGTCCCAAGACCATGAAACTGTCCCGAACTAAGGCCTAGATGCTCGCCCTACATCCGGCCCTGACACTGTCCCTAACTAAGGCCCTAACACTATTGCTAACTGAGGATCTGACACTGGAGCTATCAGAGGCCCGCTACTCCTAACTAACGCCTTGAAACTTTCCCTAACGTAGGCGCTGCTACCATCAATATCTAAAGTCCTGACATTATCCTGAGCTAATATCCTGACCCATGTCTTACCAAGGTCCTGAAACTCTCCCAACGTTAGCCCTGACACTGTCCCTAAGTGAGGCCCTGAGGCTGTCCCTCACAGAGGTCCTGATAATGTCTTTAACTAAACTCTAATGCTGATCTTACAGAGACCCTTATGTTGATCCTATGTCATGCCCTGACGCTGTCCGGAGCTAAGGCCCTGACTCTAGGCATCACTCAGGCCCTGTCGCTCTCCCTAAGTCAGGCTAAGACTCTGTCCCTACCTGAAACCCTGACACTGGGCCTAAATTAGGCACTGATGCTCTAATTAGCTATGGTCTTGACACTATCCCTAGGTCATTTCCTGACACTATCCCTAGATCTTAACCTAAACTTGTCTTTAGCTATTGTCGAGCCTCTTATGCTAACTAAATCCCTGATGCTGTCTCTAACTAAGAGCCTGAAATTAGTCCCGAGGCCGTCAACCTGTCCCTAACTGAGGTTGGAGGCTCATCCTAACTGAGGCGCTGACACTGTCCCTAACTAAAGCCCTGACACTGTACTTTACAAGGGCTCTGATGCTAGTCCTAACTCAGGCCCTGACACTGTCTCTAAGTAAGGCTCAGAATTTGCCCCTAATATAAGCCCTGCTGTCAGCAATAACTAAAAACTGGACACTAGCCTGAGCTAATATCCTGACATATTTCTAACCAAGGTCCTGACACTGTCCCTAAGAAAGCCCTGTCGCTGTCCCTGTGTTAAGAACTGAGGCTGTCCCTAACTCAGGTCCTGAAGCTTTCCCTAACTGAGGCCTAGAAGCTGTGACTAAGTCAGGCCCTGTTCATATCTGTAACAAAGACGCTAAGGCTGATCCAACAGAGGCGCTGATTCTGTTCCTAAGTCATGCCCTGACAGTGTCCTCAGCTAAGGGCCTGACGCTAGGCCTCACTCAGGCCCTGTCGCTCTCCCTAAGTCAGGCTCTGATGCTGTCCCTACCTGAAGCCCTGACACTGGTTCTAAATAAGGATCTGATACTCTCAGTAACTAAGGTTTTCACACTATGCTTAGGTCCTTTCCTGACACTATCCCTAGACCATAACCTGACCCTGTCCCAGCAAAAGTCGTGCCTCTTATGCTAACTACAGCCCTGCTGCTGTCCATAACTAAGGGCCTAAAATGACTCTCGAGGCTGTGACCCTGTCCGTACCTAAGGCCTCGATGTTCGTCCTAATTCAGGGCCTGACACTGTCCCTAACTAAGGCCCTGCTGCCGTCAGTATCTAAAGTCCTGACACTATCCTGAGCTAATTTCTTGACCCATCTCTTACCAAGGTCCTGAAACTGTCCCTAAGGAAGCCCTGATGCTGTCTCTAAGTGAGGCCTTGAGGCTGTCCCTAACAGAGGCCCTGATAATGTCTTTCACATAGCCCCTGAGGCTGATCCTACCGGGGCTCTTAGGCTGCTCCTAAGTCATGCCCTGACACTGTCTCTAGCTAAGGCCCTGACACTAGGCCTCACTCAGGCCCTGTCCCACTCCCTAAGTCAGGCTCTGACGCTGTTCCTACCCGAAGCCCTGACATTCAGTGCTCCTAATTTAGGTCCTGATGTGCTAAGTAACTAAGGTTTTGACACTATCCCTAGGTCATTTCCTGACACTCTCCCTAGACCTTAACCTAACCTTCTCTTTAGCTAATGTCGAGATTAGCTAAAGAGATTCTTTAGAACGAGATTCTTTCATCTTCTGAATATAGTTTTCTTCAAAACATAATTTTTATAGTGTTACTAACTTTAAACAAAATGTACTCAACTGCTGTGGAATATTCCTTCATAGGAGCGTGCATGGTTCACTTCTGCATCTGCTTGTGGTGGTGTTCAGGTTGCTTTCAGCTGTAGATCCCCTTATGCTAGCTAAATCCCTGATTCTGTCCCTCAATGAGGCCCTGAATTTAGGTCCGAGGCCGTGAACCTGTCCCTAACTGAGGCCTGGAAGCTCGTCCTAATGCAGGCCCTGACACTGTCCCCAACTAAGGCTCTGACACTACACCTAACTCAGTCACTGACACTGTACCTAACAAAGGCTCTGATGCTAGTCCTAACTTAGGCCCTGACACTGCCTCTAACTAAGGCCCTGCTGCCGTCAATATCTGAACACCTGATATTATCCTGAGCTAATAGCCTGACCCATGTCTTACCAAGGTCCTGAAACTTTCCCAAAGTAAGCCCTGACGCTGTCCCTAAGTGAGGCCTTGAGGCTATCCCTAACGGAGGCCCTGATAATAGCTTTAACAAAGACCCTAATGCTGATCCTACAGAGGCCTTTATGCTGCTCCTAAGTCATGCCCTGATACTGTCCCTTACTCAGGCCCTAAAGATAGGCCTCACTTAGGCCCTGTTGCTGTACCTCAGTTAGGCTCTGACGCTGTCCGTACATCCAGCCCTGGCGCTGGTCCTGATTAAGGCACTCACGCTGCTGCTAACTAAGGCCCTGATGCTCTCAATAACTAAGGTCTTCTCGTTATCCCTTGGTCATTTCCTTTCACTATCTCTGGCCTGGGACCTGACTCTGTCCCGAGATAATCTCCTGCATCTTCTGCTAACTGAAACCCTAATGCTCTCCCTAACTAAGGCCCTGACTACTCCTAACTAAGGCCATGACACTGAATCTAACAAAGGCCCGGAATCTGTCCTTAATATAGGCCCTGCTGCCAGCAATAACTAAAATCCTGACACTCTCCTGAGCTAATATCCTGACTCATTTCTAACCAAGGTCCTGACACTGTCCCTAAGAAAGCCCTGTCGCTGTCTTTAAGTGAAGACCTGAGGCTGTCTGTAACTCAGGCCCTGAAACTTTCCCTAACTGAGGCCTTGACGCTGTGACTAACTTGGGCTCCGGTCATGTCTTTAACTAAGAGCCTAAAGCTGATCCAACAAAGGCACTGATGCTGCTCCTAAGTCATTCCTTGACAGTGTCCCCAGCTAAGGGCCTGACATCAGGCCTCACTCAGGTCCTGTCGCTCTCCCTATGTCAGGCCCTGATGCTGTGCCTACCTGAAGCCCTAACGCTGCTTCTGAATAAGTCCCTGAGAGTCTCAGTAACAAAGGTCTTCACACTCTCCTTAGGTCATTTCCTGACACGATTCCAAGCCTTTACCCTAACCCTGTCCCGAGCTAATGTCCTACCTCTTATGCTACCTAAAGACCTTATGCTGTGCCTAATTCAGGCACTGAATTTAGTCCCAAGGCCGCTAGACTGTCCCTTACTCACCTCGATGCCCTTATCGTCACAATGTTCCATGACCACTGTCATCACAATGCTCCACGCCCTTGTCATCACAATGCTCCATAACCCTGTCATCACAATGCTCCATGACCTTTGTCATCGCAATGCTACATGCCATTGTCATCACAATGCTCCATGCCCTTATCATCACAATGCTCCATGACCCTTGTCTAAAATGCTACATGTCTGTGAAATCACAAAGCTCCATGCCCCCTGTCATCACAAGTCTCCATGACTCTTGTCATCACAATGCTCCATGACCCTTGTCATCACAATGCTCCATGATCCTTGTAATCAAAATGCTCCTTGACCCTTTCTTCACAATGTTACAGTACCCCTTTCTTCACAATGCTCCATGCCGCTGGTCACCACAATGCTCCATGACTTCTGTCATCACAATGCTCCATGTCCCTTGTCATTAAAATGCTCCATGGCCCCTGTCATCACAATGCTGCAGGATCCTTATAATCTCAATGCTCCATGGTCCTCGTCATCACAAATCTCCACGCATTTGTCGTCACAATGCTCCATGACCCCTGTCATCCCAATGCTCCATAGCACTTTTCATCACAATGCTACATAACCACTTTTATCCAAATGTTCCATGACCACTTTAATCACAGTGCTCCATGACCACTTTCATCACAATGCCCCATGACCACTGTAATCAAAATGCTCCATGGCCCTTGTCGCCACAATGCTCCAGGACCCGTTATCACAATTCTCCATGGCCCTTGTCATCACAATGCTCCATGGCGCTTGTCATCACAATGATCCAGAGCCTTAGTGCTTGAGTTGGGAGTAGAGTCATTGCCTCAGTTAGGGACACTGTCATTGCCTGAATTGGGAGTAGTGTCAGAGCCTTAGTTAGGGACAGCGCCAGGGCGAGTTGGGAGTAGTGCCAGTGCCTTAGTTAGGGACAGCACCAGTGCTTGCGTTGGGAGTAGTGTCAGGGCCATAGTTAGGGACAGTGTCAGTGGCTGAGATGGGAATAGTGTCAGGGCCTTAGTTACGGACATTGTCAGTGCCTAAGTTGGGAGTTTTGTCAGGGTCTTTATTATGGACAGTGTCAGGGCCTGAGTTAAGAGTAGTGTCAAGGCCTTAATTTGGAAGAGTGTCAGTGTCTCAGTTTGGAGTAGTGTCAGACCCTTAGTTAGGAACAGCCTCAGTGCCTGAGTTGGGAGTAGTGACATGGCTTAAGTTATGGACAGTGTCAGGGACTGAGTTAAGAATAGTCTCAGGACCTTAGTTAGGGACAGTGTCAGTGACTGTGTTAGGAATAGTGTCAGCGCCTAAGTTAGGAGTAGTCGGAGACCGGTAGTTAGGAACAGTGTCAGGGCCTCAGTTGTGAGTAGTTTCAGGGCCTTAGTTAGAGAAAGTGTCAGTGCCGGAGTTGGGAGTTATGTCAGGGCCTTAGTTAGGGACAGTGTCAGGGCCTGAGTTGGGAGTAGTGTCAGGGCCTAGTTAGGGACAGTGTCAGTGCCTGAGTTGGAAGTAGTGTCAGGGCATTAGGGACAGTGTCAGTGGCTGCGATGGGAGTAGTGTCAGGGTCTTAGTTAGGGAGAGTGTCAGTGCCTGAGTTGGGAATAGTCTCAGGGTCTTTTCTGGGGACAGCATCAGGGCATGAGTTAAAAGTAGTGTCAAGGCCTTAGTTAGGGAGAGTGTCAGTGCCTGTGTTGGGAGTAGTATCAGGCCCTTCGTTAGGGACAGTGTCAGGGTCTGAGGTAGAAGTAGTCTCAGGGCCTTAGTTAGGTAGCGTGTCAATGCCTAAGTAAGTAGTAGTGTGAGGGCCTTAGTTAGGGACAGTGTCAATGCCTGTGTTGGCAGTAGTGTCAGAGACTTAGTAAGGGACACCGTCAGTGCCTGCGTTGGGAGTAGTGTCAGAGCCTTAGTTAGGGACACCGTCAGTGCCTGCGTTGGGAGTAGTGTCAGGGCCTTACTTAGGGACAGCGTCAGTGCCTGAGTTAGGAGTAGTGTGATGGCCGTAGTTAGGGACACTCTCAGTGCCAGAGTTGGGGGTAGCGGCAGGCCTTTGTTAGGGACTGTGCCAGGGCCTGAGTTAAGAGTAGTGTCAAGTCCTTAGTTAGGGACAGTGTTAGTGCCTGAGTTGAGAGTAATGTCAAGACCTTAGTTAGGGACAATGTCAGTGCGTAGTTTGGGAGTACTGTCAGGGCCTTAGTTAGGGACAGTGTCAGTGCCTGAGTTGGGAGTACTGTCAGGGCGTATTTAGGGACAGTCTCAATGCCTATTTTGGGAGTAGTGTCACGGCCTTAGTTAGTGATATTATCAGTGCCTGAGTAAGGAGTAGTGTCCGGGCCTTAGTTAGGGACAGTGTCAGTTGCTTAGTTAGGAGTAGCGTCACGGCCTAAGTTAGGGCCAGTGTCAGTGCCTGAGTCAGGAGTAGAGTCAGGGCCTAAGTTAGGGACAGTGTCATTGCTTGAGATAGGAGTAGTGTCAGGGCCTTAGTTAGGGACATTGTCAGGGCATGATTTAGGAGTTGTTTTAGGGTGTGAGCTATGAATAGTGTCAGGGCCTTAGTTAGTGACAGTGTCAGTGCTGAGTTTGGAGTAGTATCAGGGCCTTAGTTAGAGACAGTGTCAGGGCCTGAGTTAGGTGTTTGTCAGGGCCTTAGTTAGGGACAGTGTCAGAGCCTGATTTAGGAGTAGTGTCAGAGGCTTTGTTAGGGACAGTGTCAGGGCCTGAGTTAAGAGTAGTGTCACAGCTTTAGTTAGGACCAGTGTCAGGGCCTTAGTTAAGTCCAACATCAGCGCCTATGATAGGAATCAGATCAGGACCTGTGTTCCAGGTAATGTCAGGGCCTTATTTAAGAACAATGTCAGGGCCTGAGTCCTGACTTACTCCTTACTCTCCTCACTAAGGACTTTGGACACTACTGCTAATTCAGGCCCTGATAATGTCCCTAACTAAGGCCCTGACACTTTCCCTGGCTAAGGCCCTGAACTTTTCCTAAGTCAGGCCCTGATACTGTCCCTAACAATGGCCCTGACACTACACCTAACTGAGGCCCCGACATGATACCTAACAAAGGCTTTGTTGCTAGTCCAAACTAAAGCCCTAAAATTGGTCCTAAATAAGGCCTTGACACTAATCCTAACTCAGGCCCTAAAACTGTCCCTAACTAAGGCCCTGATAGTATGCCTAACTCAGGCCCTCATACGATTCCTAACAATGGCTCTGATGCTAGTCCAAACTAAGGCCCTGAAATTGGTCCTAAATAAGGCCTTGACACTAATCCTAACTCAGGCCCTAGCACTGTCCCTAACTAGGTCTCTGACAGTACACCTAAATCAGACCCTGACACTGTCCCTAAGCAAGGCCCTGACACTACTCCTAACTCAGTCCCTTACACTGTACCTAACAAAGTCTCTGATGCTAGGCCTAACTCAGGCCCTGAAACCGTCTGTAACGAAGGCCCTGCTGCCATCACTATCAAAAGTCCTGACATTATCCTGAGCTAATATCCTGACCTATGTCTTTCCAAGGTCCTGAAACTGTCCCAAAGTAAGCCCTGACGCTGTCCCTAAGTGAAGACCTGAGGCTGTCCCTAACTCAGGCCCTGAAGCTTTCCTGAACTGAAGCCTTGAAGCTGTGACTAATTCAGGCCCTGATCATGTACCTAACGAAGACCTTAATGCTGATCCAGCAAAGACGCTGATGCTGCTCCAAAGTCATGCCCTGACAGTGTGCCCAGCTAAGGGCCTGATGCTAAGCCTCACTCAGGCCCTGTCGCTCTCCCTAAGTCAGGCCCTGACACTGTCACTAACTAAGGCCCTGACTCTACTCCTAATTCAGTCCCGAACATTGTATCTAACAAAGGCTCTGATACTAGTCGTAACTCAGGGCCTGACACTGTCTCTAACTAAGGGCTGCTGCCATCAACATCTAAAGTCCTGACATTATCCGGAGCTAATAACCTGACCCATGTCTTACCAAGGTCCTGAAACTGTCCCAAAGTAAGCCCTGACGCTGCCCCTAAGTGAGGACCTGAAGCTTTCCCTAACTAACTCAGGCCTTGATGCTGTGACTAACTCAGACCCTGATCATGTCTTTAACTAAGACCCTAAGGCTGATCCAACAGAGGCCCTGATGCTGCTCCTAAGTCATGCCCCGATAGAGTCCCCCACTAAGTGTCTGATGCTAGGCCTCACTCAGACCCTATCGCTCTCCCTAAGTCAGGCTCTGATGCTGTCCCTACCTGAAGCCCTAACACTGGTTCTGAATAAGGTCCTGAGTGTCTCCGTAACAAAGGTCTTCACACTATCCTTAGGTCATTTCCTGACACTATCCCTAGATGTTAAACTGACACGGTCCCTAGCTAATGTCCTGCCTCTTATGCTAACTGAAGCCCTTAGGCTGTGCCTACCTCAGGCACTGAATTTAGTCCCAAGACCATGAAACTGTCCCGAACTAAGGCCTAGATGCTCGCCCTACATCCGGCCCTGACACTGTCCCTAACTAAGGCCCTAACACTATTGCTAACTGAGGATCTGACACTGGAGCTATCAGAGGCCCGCTACTCCTAACTAACGCCTTGAAACTTTCCCTAACGTAGGCGCTGCTACCATCAATATCTAAAGTCCTGACATTATCCTGAGCTAATATCCTGACCCATGTCTTACCAAGGTCCTGAAACTCTCCCAACGTTAGCCCTGACACTGTCCCTAAGTGAGGCCCTGAGGCTGTCCCTCACAGAGGTCCTGATAATGTCTTTAACTAAACTCTAATGCTGATCTTACAGAGACCCTTATGTTGATCCTATGTCATGCCCTGACGCTGTCCGGAGCTAAGGCCCTGACTCTAGGCATCACTCAGGCCCTGTCGCTCTCCCTACGTCAGGCTAAGACTCTGTCCCTACCTGAAGCCCTGACACTGGGCCTAAATTAGGCACTGATGCTCTAATTAGCTATGGTCTTGACACTATCCCTAGGTCATTTCCTGACACTATCCCTAGATCTTAACCTAAACTTGTCTTTAGCTATTGTCGAGCCTCTTATGCTAACTAAATCCCTGATGCTGTCTCTAACTAAGAGCCTGAAATTAGTCCCGAGGCCGTCAACCTGTCCCTAACTGAGGTTGGAGGCTCATCCTAACTGAGGCGCTGACACTGTCCCTAACTAAAGCCCTGACACTGTACTTTACAAGGGCTCTGATGCTAGTCCTAACTCAGGCCCTGACACTGTCTCTAAGTAAGGCTCAGAATTTGCCCCTACTATAGGCCCTGCTGTCAGCAATAACTAAAAACTGGACACTAGCCTGAGCTAATATCCTGACATATTTCTAACCAAGGTCCTGACACTGTCCCTAAGAAAGCCCTGTCGCTGTCCCTGTGTTAAGAACTGAGGCTGTCCCTAACTCAGGCCCTGAAGCTTTCCCTAACTGAGGCCTAGAAGCTGTGACTAAGTCAGGCCCTGTTCATATCTGTAACAAAGACGCTAAGGCTGATCCAACAGAGGCGCTGATTCTGTTCCTAAGTCATGCCCTGACAGTGTCCTCAGCTAAGGGCCTGACGCTAGGCCTCACTCAGGCCCTGTCGCTCTCCCTAAGTCAGGCTCTGATGCTGTCCCTACCTGAAGCCCTGACACTGGTTCTAAATAAGGATCTGATACTCTCAGTAACTAAGGTTTTCACACTATGCTTAGGTCCTTTCCTGACACTATCCCTAGACCATAACCTGACCCTGTCCCAGCAAAAGTCGTGCCTCTTATGCTAACTACAGCCCTGCTGCTGTCCATAACTAAGGGCCTAAAATGACTCTCGAGGCTGTGACCCTGTCCGTACCTAAGGCCTCGATGTTCGTCCTAATTCAGGGCCTGACACTGTCCCTAACTAAGGCCCTGCTGCCGTCAGTATCTAAAGTCCTGACACTATCCTGAGCTAATTTCTTGACCCATCTCTTACCAAGGTCCTGAAACTGTCCCTAAGGAAGCCCTGATGCTGTCTCTAAGTGAGGCCTTGAGGCTGTCCCTAACAGAGGCCCTGATAATGTCTTTCACATAGCCCCTGAGGCTGATCCTACCGGGGCTCTTAGGCTGCTCCTAAGTCATGCCCTGACACTGTCTCTAGCTAAGGCCCTGACGCTAGGCCTCACTCAGGCCCTGTCCCACTCCCTAAGTCAGGCTCTGACGCTGTTCCTATCCGAAGCCCTGACATTCAGTGCTCCTAAATTAGGTCCTGATGTGCTAAGTAACTAAGGTCTTGACACTATCCCTAGGTCATTTCCTGACACTCTCCCTAGACCTTAACCTAACCTTCTCTTTAGCTAATGTCGAGATTAGCTAAAGAGATTCTTTAGAACGAGATTCTTTCATCTTCTGAATATAGTTTTCTTCAAAACATAATTTTTATAGTGTTACTAACTTTAAACACAATGTACTCAACTGCTGTGGAATATTCCTTCATAGGAGCGTGCATGGTTCACTTCTGCATCTGCTTGTGGTGGTGTTCAGGTTGCTTTCAGCTGTAGATCCCCTTATGCTAGCTAAATCCCTGATTCTGTCCCTCAATGAGGCCCTGAATTTAGGTCCGAGGCCGTGAACCTGTCCCTAACTGAGGCCTGGAAGCTCGTCCTAATGCAGGCCCTGACACTGTCCCCAACTAAGGCTCTGACACTACACCTAACTCAGTCACTGACACTGTACCTAACAAAGGCTCTGATGCTAGTCCTAACTTAGGCCCTGGCATTGCCTCTAACTAAGGCCCTGCTGCCGTCAATATCTGAACACCTGATATTATCCTGAGCTAATAGCCTGACCCATGTCTTACCAAGGTCCTGAAACTTTCCCAAAGTAAGCCCTGACGCTGTCCCTAAGTGAGGCCTTGAGGCTATCCCTAACGGAGGCCCTGATAATAGCTTTAACAAAGACCCTAATGCTGATCCTACAGAGGCCTTTATGCTGCTCCTAAGTCATGCCCTGATACTGTCCCTTACTCAGGCCCTAAAGATAGGCCTCACTTAGGCCCTGTTGCTGTACCTCAGTTAGGCTCTGACGCTGTCCGTACATCCAGCCCTGGCGCTGGTCCTGATTAAGGCACTCACGCTGCTGCTAACTAAGGCCCTGATGCTCTCAATAACTAAGGTCTTCTCGTTATCCCTTGGTCATTTCCTTTCACTGTCTCTGGCCTGGGACCTGACTCTGTCCCGAGATAATCTCCTGCATCTTCTGCTAACTGAAACCCTAATGCTCTCCCTAACTAAGGCCCTGACTACTCCTAACTAAGGCCATGACACTGAATCTAACAAAGGCCCGGAATCTGTCCTTAATATAGGCCCTGCTGCCAGCAATAACTAAAATCCTGACACTCTCCTGAGCTAATATCCTGACTCATTTCTAACCAAGGTCCTGACACTGTCCCTAAGAAAGCCCTGTCGCTGTCTTTAAGTGAAGACCTGAGGCTGTCTGTAACTCAGGCCCTGAAACTTTCCCTAACTGAGGCCTTGACGCTGTGACTAACTTGGGCTCCGGTCATGTCTTTAACTAAGAGCCTAAAGCTGATCCAACAAAGGCACTGATGCTGCTCCTAAGTCATTCCTTGACAGTGTCCCCAGCTAAGGGCCTGACATCAGGCCTCACTCAGGTCCTGTCGCTCTCCCTATGTCAGGCCCTGATGCTGTGCCTACCTGAAGCCCTAACGCTGCTTCTGAATAAGTCCCTGAGAGTCTCAGTAACAAAGGTCTTCACACTCTCCTTAGGTCATTTCCTGACACGATTCCAAGCCTTTACCCTAACCCTGTCCCGAGCTAATGTCCTACCTCTTATGCTACCTAAAGACCTTATGCTGTGCCTAATTCAGGCACTGAATTTAGTCCCAAGGCCGCTAGACTGTCCCTTACTCACCTCGATGCCCTTATCGTCACAATGTTCCATGACCACTGTCATCACAATGCTCCACGCCCTTGTCATCACAATGCTCCATAACCCTGTCATCACAATGCTCCATGACCTTTGTCATCGCAATGCTACATGCCATTGTCATCACAATGCTCCATGCCCTTATCATCACAATGCTCCATGACCCCTTTCATCACAATGCTCCATGACCCTTGTCTAAAATGCTACATGTCTGTGAAATCACAAAGCTCCATGCCCCCTGTCATCACAAGTCTCCATGACTCTTGTCATCACAATGCTCCATGACCCTTGTCATCACAATGCTCCATGATCCTTGTAATCAAAATGCTCCTTGACCCTTTCTTGACAATGTTACAGTACCCCTTTCTTCACAATGCTCCATGCCGCTGGTCACCACAATGCTCCATGACTTCTGTCATCACAATGCTCCATGTCCCTTGTCATTAAAATGCTCCATGGCCCCTGTCATCACAATGCTGCAGGATCCTTATAATCTCAATGCTCCATGGTCCTCGTCATCACAAATCTCCACGCATTTGTCGTCACAATGCTCCATGACCCCTATCATCCCAATGCTCCATAGCACTTTTCATCACAATGCTACATGACCACTTTTATCCAAATGTTCCATGACCACTTTAATCACAGTGCTCCATGACCACTTTCATCACAATGCCCCATGACCACTGTAATCAAAATGCTCCATGGCCCTTGTCGCCACAATGCTCCAGGACCCGTTATCACAATTCTCCATGGCCCTTGTCATCACAATGCTCCATGGCGCTTGTCATCACAATGATCCAGAGCCTTAGTGCTTGAGTTGGCAGTAGAGTCATTGCCTCAGTTAGGGACACTGTCATTGCCTGAATTGGGAGTAGTGTCAGAGCCTTAGTTAGGGACAGCGCCAGGGCGAGTTGGGAGTAGTGCAAGTGCCTTAGTTAGGGACAGCACCAGTGCTTGCATTGGGAGTAGTGTCAGGGCCATAGTTAGGGACAGTGTCAGTGGCTGAGATGGGAATAGTGTCAGGGCCTTAGTTACGGACATTGTCAGTGCCTAAGTTGGGAGTTTTGTCAGGGTCTTTATTATGGACAGTGTCAGGGCCTGAGTTAAGAGTAGTGTCAAGGCCTTAATTTGGAAGAGTGTCAGTGTCTCAGTTTGGAGTAGTGTCAGACCCTTAGTTAGGAACAGCCTCAGTGCCTGAGTTGGGAGTAGTGACATGGCTTAAGTTATGGACAGTGTCAGGGACTGAGTTAAGAATAGTCTCAGGACCTTAGTTAGGGACAGTGTCAGTGACTGTGTTAGGAATAGTGTCAGCGCCTAAGTTAGGAGTAGTCGGAGACCGGTAGTTAGGAACAGTGTCAGGGCCTCAGTTGTGAGTAGTTTCAGGGCCTTAGTTAGAGAAAGTGTCAGTGCCGGAGTTGGGAGTTATGTCAGGGCCTTAGTTAGGGACAGTGTCAGGGCCTGAGTTGGGAGTAGTGTCAGGGCCTAGTTAGGGACAGTGTCAGTGCCTGAGTTGGAAGTAGTGTCAGGGCATTAGGGACAGTGTCAGTGGCTGCGATGGGAGTAGTGTCAGGGTCTTAGTTAGGGAGAGTGTCAGTGCCTGAGTTGGGAATAGTCTCAGGGTCTTTTCTGGGGACAGCATCAGGGCATGAGTTAAAAGTAGTGTCAAGGCCTTAGTTAGGGAGAGTGTCAGTGCCTGTGTTGGGAGTAGTATCAGGCCCTTCGTTAGGGACAGTGTCAGGGTCTGAGGTAGAAGTAGTCTCAGGGCCTTAGTTAGGTAGCGTGTCAATGCCTAAGTAAGTAGTAGTGTGAGGGCCTTAGTTAGGGACAGTGTCAATGCCTGTGTTGGCAGTAGTGTCAGAGACTTAGTAAGGGACACCGTCAGTGCCTGCGTTGGGAGTAGTGTCAGAGCCTTAGTTAGGGACACCGTCAGTGCCTGCGTTGGGAGTAGTGTCAGGGCCTTACTTAGGGACAGCGTCAGTGCCTGAGTTAGGAGTAGTGTGATGGCCGTAGTTAGGGACACTCTCAGTGCCAGAGTTGGGGGTAGCAGCAGGCCTTTGTTAGGGACTGTGCCAGGGCCTGAGTTAAGAGTAGTGTCAAGTCCTTAGTTAGGGACAGTGTTAGTGCCTGAGTTGAGAGTAATGTCAAGACCTTAGTTAGGGACAATGTCAGTGCGTAGTTTGGGAGTACTGTCAGGGCCTTAGTTAGGGACAGTGTCAGTGCCTGAGTTGGGAGTACTGTCAGGGCGTATTTAGGGACAGTCTCAATGCCTATTTTGGGAGTAGTGTCACGGCCTTAGTTAGTGATATTATCAGTGCCTGAGTAAGGAGTAGTGTCCGGGCCTTAGTTAGGGACAGTGTCAGTTGCTTAGTTAGGAGTAGCGTCACGGCCTAAGTTAGGGCCAGTGTCAGTGCCTGAGTCAGGAGTAGAGTCAGGGCCTAAGTTAGGGACAGTGTCATTGCTTGAGATAGGAGTAGTGTCAGGGCCTTAGTTAGGGACATTGTCAGGGCATGATTTAGGAGTTGTTTTAGGGTGTGAGCTATGAATAGTGTCAGGGCCTTAGTTAGTGACAGCGCCAGTGCTGAGTTTGGAGTAGTATCAGGGCCTTAGTTAGAGACAGTGTCAGGGCCTGAGTTAGGTGTTTGTCAGGGCCTTAGTTAGGGACAGTGTCAGAGCCTGATTTAGGAGTAGTGTCAGAGGCTTTGTTAGGGACAGTGTCAGGGCCTGAGTTAAGAGTAGTGTCACAGCTTTAGTTAGGACCAGTGTCAGGGCCTTAGTTAAGTCCAACATCAGCGCCTATGATAGGAATCAGATCAGGACCTGTGTTCCAGGTAATGTCAGGGCCTTATTTAAGAACAATGTCAGGGCCTGAGTCCTGACTTACTCCTTACTCTCCTCACTAAGGACTTTGGACACTACTGCTAATTCAGGCCCTGATAATGTCCCTAACTAAGGCCCTGACACTTTCCCTGGCTAAGGCCCTGAACTTTTCCTAAGTCAGGCCCTGATACTGTCCCTAACAATGGCCCTGACACTACACCTAACTGAGGCCCCGACATGATACCTAACAAAGGCTTTGTTGCTAGTCCAAACTAAAGCCCTAAAATTGGTCCTAAATAAGGCCTTGACACTAATCCTAACTCAGGCCCTAAAACTGTCCCTAACTAAGGCCCTGATAGTATGCCTAACTCAGGCCCTCATACGATTCCTAACAATGGCTCTGATGCTAGTCCAAACTAAGGCCCTGAAATTGGTCCTAAATAAGGCCTTGACACTAATCCTAACTCAGGCCCTAGCACTGTCCCTAACTAGGTCTCTGACAATACACCTAAATCAGACCCTGACACTGTCCCTAAGCAAGGCCCTGACACTACTCCTAACTCAGTCCCTTACACTGTACCTAACAAAGTCTCTGATGCTAGGCCTAACTCAGGCCCTGAAACCGTCTGTAACGAAGGCCCTGCTGCCATCACTATCAAAAGTCCTGACATTATCCTGAGCTAATATCCTGACCTATGTCTTTCCAAGGTCCTGAAACTGTCCCAAAGTAAGCCCTGACGCTGTCCCTAAGTGAAGACCTGAGGCTGTCCCTAACTCAGGCCCTGAAGCTTTCCTGAACTGAAGCCTTGAAGCTGTGACTAATTCAGGCCCTGATCATGTACCTAACGAAGACCTTAATGCTGATCCAGCAAAGACGCTGATGCTGCTCCAAAGTCATGCCCTGACAGTGTGCCCAGCTAAGGGCCTGATGCTAAGCCTCACTCAGGCCCTGTCGCTCTCCCTAAGTCAGGCCCTGACACTGTCACTAACTAAGGCCCTGACTCTACTCCTAATTCAGTCCCGAACATTGTATCTAACAAAGGCTCTGATACTAGTCGTAACTCAGGGCCTGACACTGTCTCTAACTAAGGGCTGCTGCCATCAACATCTAAAGTCCTGACATTATCCGGAGCTAATAACCTGACCCATGTCTTACCAAGGTCCTGAAACTGTCCCAAAGTAAGCCCTGACGCTGCCCCTAAGTGAGTTCCTGAAGCTTTCCCTAACTAACTCAGGCCTTGATGCTGTGACTAACTCAGACCCTGATCATGTCTTTAACTAAGACCCTAAGGCTGATCCAACAGAGGCCCTGATGCTGCTCCTAAGTCATGCCCCGATAGTGTCCCCCACTAAGTGTCTGATGCTAGGCCTCACTCAGACCCTATCGCTCTCCCTAAGTCAGGCTCTGATGCTGTCCCTACCTGAAGCCCTAACACTGGTTCTGAATAAGGTCCTGAGTGTCTCCGTAACAAAGGTCTTCACACTATCCTTAGGTCATTTCCTGACACTATCCCTAGATGTTAAACTGACACGGTCCCTAGCTAATGTCCTGCCTCTTATGCTAACTGAAGCCCTTAGGCTGTGCCTACCTCAGGCACTGAATTTAGTCCCAAGACCATGAAACTGTCCCGAACTAAGGCCTAGATGCTCGCCCTACATCCGGCCCTGACACTGTCCCTAACTAAGGCCCTAACACTATTGCTAACTGAGGATCTGACACTGGAGCTATCAGAGGCCCTCTACTCCTAACTAACGCCTTGAAACTTTCCCTAACGTAGGCGCTGCTACCATCAATATCTAAAGTCCTGACATTATCCTGAGCTAATATCCTGACCCATGTCTTACCAAGGTCCTGAAACTCTCCCAACGTTAGCCCTGACACTGTCCCTAAGTGAGGCCCTGAGGCTGTCCCTCACAGAGGTCCTGATAATGTCTTTAACTAAACTCTAATGCTGATCTTACAGAGACCCTTATGTTGATCCTATGTCATGCCCTGACGCTGTCCGGAGCTAAGGCCCTGACTCTAGGCATCACTCAGGCCCTGTCGCTCTCCCTAAGTCAGGCCCTGTCGCTCTCCCTAAGTCAGGCTCTGATGCTGTCCCTACCTGAAGCCCTGACACTGGTTCTAAATAAGGATCTGATACTCTCAGTAACTAAGGTTTTCACACTATGCTTAGGTCCTTTCCTGACACTATCCCTAGACCATAACCTGACCCTGTCCCAGCAAAAGTCATCCCTCTTATGCTAACTACAGCCCTGCTGCTGTCCATAACTAAGGGCCTAAAATGACTCTCGAGGCTGTGACCCTGTCCGTACCTAAGGCCTCGATGTTCGTCCTAATTCAGGGCCTGACACTGTCCCTAACTAAGGCCCTGCTGCCGTCAGTATCTAAAGTCCTGACACTATCCTGAGCTAATTTCTTGACCCATCTCTTACCAAGGTCCTGAAACTGTCCCTAAGGAAGCCCTGATGCTGTCTCTAAGTGAGGCCTTGAGGCTGTCCCTAACAGAGGCCCTGATAATATCTTTCACATAGCCCCTGAGGCTGATCCTACCGGGGCTCTTATGCTGCTCCTAAGTCATGCCCTGACACTGTCTCTAGCTAAGGCCCTGACGCTAGGCCTCACTCAGGCCCTGTCCCACTCCCTAAGTCAGGCTCTGACGCTGTTCCTACCCGAAGCCCTGACACTCACTGCTCCTAAATTAGGTCCTGATGTGCTAAGTAACTAAGGTCTTGACAATATCCCTAGGTCATTTCCTGACACTCTCCCTAGACCTTAACCTAACCTTCTCTTTAGCTAATGTCGAGATTAGCTAAAGAGATTCTTTAGAACGAGATTCTTTCATCTTCTGAATATAGTTTTCTTCAAAACATAATTTTTATAGTGTTACTAACTTTAAACAAAATGTACTCAACTGCTGTGGAATATTCCTTCATAGGAGCGTGCATGGTTCACTTCTGCATCTGCTTGTGGTGGTGTTCAGGTTGCTTTCAGCTGTAGATCCCCTTATGCTAGCTAAATCCCTGATTCTGTCCCTAAATGAGGCCCTGAATTTAGGTCCGAGGCCGTGAACCTGTCCCTAACTGAGGCCTGGAGGCTCGTCCTAATGCAGGCCCTGACACTGTCCCCAACTAAGGCTCTGACACTACACCTAACTCAGTCACTGACACTGTACCTAACAAAGGCTCTGATGCTAGTCCTAACTTAGGCCCTGACACTGCCTCTAACTAAGGCCCTGCTGCCGTCAATATCTGAACACCTGATATTATCCTGAGCTAATAGCCTGACCCATGTCTTATCAAGGTCCTGAAACTTTCCCAAAGTAAGCCCTGACGCTGTCCCTAAGTGAGGCCTTGAGGCTATCCCTAACGGAGGCCCTGATAATAGCTTTAACGAAGACCCTAATGCTGATCCTACAGAGGCCTTTATGCTGCTCCTAAGTCATGCCCTGATACTGTCCCTTACTCAGGCCCTAAAGATAGGCCTCACTTAGGCCCTGTTGCTGTACCTCAGTTAGGCTCTGACGCTGTCCGTACATCCAGCCCTGGCGCTGGTCCTGATTAAGGCGCTCACGCTGCTGCTAACTAAGGCCCTGATGCTCTCAATAACTAAGGTCTTCTCGTTATCCCTTGGTCATTTCCTTTCACTATCTCTGGCCTGGGACCTGACTCTGTCCCGAGATAATCTCCTGCATCTTCTGCTAACTGAAACCCTAATGCTCTCCCTAACTAAGGCCCTGACTACTCCTAACTAAGGCCATGACACTGAATCTAACAAAGGCCCGGAATCTGTCCTTAATATAGGCCCTGCTGCCAGCAATAACTAAAATCCTGACACTCTCCTGAGCTAATATCCTGACTCATTTCTAACCAAGGTCCTGACACTGTCCCTAAGAAAGCCCTGTCGCTGTCTTTAAGTGAAGACCTGAGGCTGTCTGTAACTCAGACCCTGAAGCTTTCCCTAACTGAGGCCTTGACGCTGTGACTAACTTGGGCTCCGGTCATGTCTTTAACTAAGAGCCTAAAGCTGATCCAACAAAGGCACTGATGCTGCTCCTAAGTCATTCCCTGACAGTGTCCCCAGCTAAGGGCCTGACATCAGGCCTCACTCAGGCCCTGTCGCTCTTCCTAAGTCAGGCCCTGATGCTGTGCCTACCTGAAGCCCTAACGCTGCTTCTGAATAAGTCCCTGAGAGTCTCAGTAACAAAGGTCTTCACACTCTCCTTAGGTCATTTCCTGACACGATTCCAAGCCTTTACCCTAAACCTGTCCCGAGCTAATGTCCTACCTCTTATGCTAACTGAAGACCTTATGCTGTGCCTAATTCAGGCACTGAATTTAGTCCCAAGGCCGCTAGACTGTCCCTAACTCGGCTCGATGCCCTTATCGTCACAATGTTCCATGACCACTGTCATCACAATGCTCCACGCCCTTGTCATCACAATGCTCCATAACCCCTGTCATCACAATGCTCCATGACCTTTGTCATCGCAATGCTACATGCCATTGTCATCACAATGCTCCATGCCCTTATCATCACAATGCTCCATGACCCCTTTCATCACAATGCTCCATGACCATTGTCTAAAATGCTACATGTCTGTGAAATCACAAAGCTCCATGCCCCCTGTCATCACAAGTCTCCATGACTCTTGTCATCACAATGCTCCATGACCCTTGTCATCACAATGCTCCATGATCCTTGTAATCAAAATGCTCCTTGACCCTTTCTTCACAATGTTACAGTACCCCTTTCTTCACAATGCTCCATGCCGCTGGTCACCACAATGCTCCATGACTTCTGTCATCACAATGCTCCATGTCTCTTGTCATTAAAATGCTCCATGGCCCCTGTCATCACAATGCTGCAGGATCCTTATAATCTCAATGCTCCATGGTCCTCGTCATCACAAATCTCCACGCATTTGTCATCACAATGCTCCATGACCCCTGTCATCCCAATGCTCCATAGCACTTTTCATCACAATGCTACATGACCACATTTATCACAATGTTCCATGACCACTTTAATCACAGTGCTCCATGACCACTTTCATCACAATGCCCCATGACCCCTGTAATCAAAATGCTCCATGGCCCTTGTCGCCACAATGCTCCAGGACCCGTCATCACAATTCTCCATGGCCCTTGTCATCACAATGCTCCATGGCGCTTGTCATCACAATGATCCAGAGCCTTAGTGCTTGAGTTGGGAGTAGTGTCATTGCCTCCGTTAGGGACACTGTCATTGCCTGAATTGGGAGTAGTGTCAGAGCCTTAGTTAGGGACAGCGCCAGGGCGAGTTGGGAGTAGTGCCAGTGCCTTAGTTAGGGACAGCACCAGTGCTTGCGTTGGGAGTAGTGTCAGGGCCATAGTTAGGGACAGTGTCAGTGGCTGAGATGGGAATAGTGTCAGGGCCTTAGTTACGGACATTGTCAGTGCCTAAGTTGGGAGTTTTGTCAGGGTCTTTATTATGGACAGTGTCAGGGCCTGAGTTAAGAGTAGTGTCAAGGCCTTAATTTGGAAGAGTGTCAGTGTCTCAGTTTGGAGTAGTGTCAGACCCTTAGTTAGGAACAGCCTCAGTGCCTGAGTTGGGAGTAGTGACGTGGCTTAAGTTATGGACAGTGTCAGGGACTGAGTTAAGAATAGTCTCAGGACCTTAGTTAGGGACAGTGTCAGTGACTGTGTTAGGAATAGTGTCAGCGCCTAAGTTAGGAGTAGTCTGAGACCGGTAGTTAGGAACAGTGTCAGGGCCTGAGTTGTGAGTAGTTTCAGGGCCTTAGTTAGAGAAAGTGTCAGTGCCGGGTTTGGGAGTTATGTCAGGGCCTTAGTTAGGGACAGTGTCAGTGCCTGAGTTGGGAGTAGTGTCAGGGCCTAGTTAGGGACAGGGTCAGTGCCTGAGTTGTGAGTAGTTTCAGGGCCGTAGTTAGAGAAAGTGTCAGTGCCGGAGTTGGGAGTTATGTCAGGGCCTTAGTTAGGGACAGTGTCAGTGCCTGAGTTGGGAGTAGTGTCAGGTCCCAGTTAGGGACAGGGTCAGTGCCTGAATTGGGAGTAGTTTCAGGGCCTTAGTTAGAGAAAGTGTCAGTGCCGGAGTTGGGAGTTATGTCAGGGCCTTAGTTAGGGACAGTGTCAGGGCCTGAGTTGGGAGTAGTGTCAGGGCCTAGTTAGGGACAGTGTCAGTGCCTGAGTTGGAAGTAGTGTCAGGGCATTAGGGACAGTGTCAGTGGCTGCGATGGGAGTAGTGTCAGGGTCTTAGTTAGGGAGAGTGTCAGTGCCTGAGTTGGGAATAGTCTCAGGGTCTTTTCTGGGGACAGCATCAGGGCATGAGTTAAAAGTAGTGTCAAGGCCTTAGTTAGGGAGAGTGTCAGTGCCTGTGTTGGGAGTAGTATCAGGCCCTTCGTTAGGGACAGTGTCAGGGTCTGAGGTAGAAGTAGTCTCAGGGCCTTAGTTAGGTAGCGTGTCAATGCCTAAGTAAGTAGTAGTGTGAGAGCCTTAGTTAGGGACAGTGTCAATGCCTGTGTTGGGAGTAGTGTCAGAGACTTAGTAAGGGACACCGTCAGTGCCTGCGTTGGGAGTAGTGTCAGAGCCTTAGTTAGGGACACCGTCAGTGCCTGCGTTGGGAGTAGTGTCAGGGCCTTACTTAGGGACAGCGTCAGTGCCTGAGTTAGGAGTAGTGTGATGGCCGTAGTTAGGGACACTCTCAGTGCCAGAGTTGGGGGTAGCGGCAGGCCTTTGTTAGGGACTGTGCCAGGGCCTGAGTTAAGAGTAGTGTCAAGTCCTTAGTTAGGGACAGTGTTAGTGCCTGAGTTGAGAGTAATGTCAAGACCTTAGTTAGGGACAATGTCAGTGCGTAGTTTGGGAGTACTGTCAGGGCCTTAGTTAGGGACAGTGTCAGTGCCTGAGTTGGGAGTACTGTCAGGGCGTATTTAGGGACAGTCTCAATGCCTATTTTGGGAGTAGTGTCACGGCCTTAGTTAGTGATATTATCAGTGCCTGAGTAAGGAGTAGTGTCCGGGCCTTAGTTAGGGACAGTGTCAGTTGCTTAGTTAGGAGTAGCGTCACGGCCTAAGTTAGGGCCAGTGTCAGTGCCTGAGTCAGGAGTAGAGTCAGGGCCTAAGTTAAGGACAGTGTCATTGCTTGAGATAGGAGTAGTGTCAGGGCGTTAGTTAGGGACATTGTCAGGGCATGATTTAGGAGTTGTTTTAGGGTGTGAGCTATGAATAGTGTCAGGGCCTTAGTTAGTGACAGTGTCAGTGCTGAGTTTGGAGTAGTATCAGGGCCTTAGTTAGAGACAGTGTCAGGGCCTGAGTTAGGTGTTTGTCAGGGCCTTAGTTAGGGACAGTGTCAGAGCCTGATTTAGGAGTAGTGTCAGAGGCTTTGTTAGGGACAGTGTCAGGGCCTGAGTTAAGAGTAGTGTCACAGCTTTAGTTAGGACCAGTGTCAGGGCCTTAGTTAAGTCCAACATCAGCGCCTATGATAGGAATCAGATCAGGACCTGTGTTCCAGGTAATGTCAGGGCCTTATTTAAGAACAATGTCAGGGCCTGAGTCCTGACTTACTCCTTACTCTCCTCACTAAGGACTTTGGACACTACTGCTAATTCAGGCCCTGATAATGTCCCTAACTAAGGCCCTGACACTTTCCCTGGCTAAGGCCCTGAACTTTTCCTAAGTCAGGCCCTGATACTGTCCCTAACAATGGCCCTGACACTACACCTAACTGAGGCCCCGACATGATACCTAACAAAGGCTTTGTTGCTAGTCCAAACTAAAGCCCTAAAATTGGTCCTAAATAAGGCCTTGACACTAATCCTAACTCAGGCCCTAAAACTGTCCCTAACTAAGGCCCTGATAGTATGCCTAACTCAGGCCCTCATACGATTCCTAACAATGGCTCTGATGCTAGTCCAAACTAAGGCCCTGAAATTGGTCCTAAATAAGGCCTTGACACTAATCCTAACTCAGGCCCTAGCACTGTCCCTAACTAGGTCTCTGACAATACACCTAAATCAGACCCTGACACTGTCCCTAAGCAAGGCCCTGACACTACTCCTAACTCAGTCCCTTACACTGTACCTAACAAAGTCTCTGATGCTAGGCCTAACTCAGGCCCTGAAACCGTCTGTAACGAAGGCCCTGCTGCCATCACTATCAAAAGTCCTGACATTATCCTGAGCTAATATCCTGACCTATGTCTTTCCAAGGTCCTGAAACTGTCCCAAAGTAAGCCCTGACGCTGTCCCTAAGTGAAGACCTGAGGCTGTCCCTAACTCAGGCCCTGAAGCTTTCCTGAACTGAAGCCTTGAAGCTGTGACTAATTCAGGCCCTGATCATGTACCTAACGAAGACCTTAATGCTGATCCAGCAAAGACGCTGATGCTGCTCCAAAGTCATGCCCTGACAGTGTGCCCAGCTAAGGGCCTGATGCTAAGCCTCACTCAGGCCCTGTCGCTCTCCCTAAGTCAGGCCCTGACACTGTCACTAACTAAGGCCCTGACTCTACTCCTAATTCAGTCCCGAACATTGTATCTAACAAAGGCTCTGATACTAGTCGTAACTCAGGGCCTGACACTGTCTCTAACTAAGGGCTGCTGCCATCAACATCTAAAGTCCTGACATTATCCGGAGCTAATAACCTGACCCATGTCTTACCAAGGTCCTGAAACTGTCCCAAAGTAAGCCCTGACGCTGCCCCTAAGTGAGGACCTGAAGCTTTCCCTAACTAACTCAGGCCTTGATGCTGTGACTAACTCAGACCCTGATCATGTCTTTAACTAAGACCCTAAGGCTGATCCAACAGAGGCCCTGATGCTGCTCCTAAGTCATGCCCCGATAGTGTCCCCCACTAAGTGTCTGATGCTAGGCCTCACTCAGACCCTATCGCTCTCCCTAAGTCAGGCTCTGATGCTGTCCCTACCTGAAGCCCTAACACTGGTTCTGAATAAGTTCCTGAGAGTCTCCATAACAAAGATCTTCACACTTTGTCATTTCCTGACACTATCCCTAGATGTTAAACTGACACGGTCCCTAGCTAATGTCCTGCCTCTTATGCTAACTGAAGCCCTTAGGCTGTGCCTACCTCAGGCACTGAATTTAGTCCCAAGACCATGAAACTGTCCCGAACTAAGGCCTAGATGCTCGCCCTACATCCGGCCCTGACACTGTCCCTAACTAAGGCCCTAACACTATTGCTAACTGAGGATCTGACACTGGAGCTATCAGAGGCCCTCTACTCCTAACTAACGCCTTGAAACTTTCCCTAACGTAGGCGCTGCTACCATCAATATCTAAAGTCCTGACATTATCCTGAGCTAATATCCTGACCCATGTCTTACCAAGGTCCTGAAACTCTCCCAACGTTAGCCCTGACACTGTCCCTAAGTGAGGCCCTGAGGCTGTCCCTCACAGAGGTCCTGATAATGTCTTTAACTAAACTCTAATGCTGATCTTACAGAGACCCTTATGTTGATCCTATGTCATGCCCTGACGCTGTCCGGAGCTAAGGCCCTGACTCTAGGCATCACTCAGGCCCTGTCGCTCTCCCTAAGTCAGGCCCTGTCGCTCTCCCTAAGTCAGGCTCTGATGCTGTCCCTACCTGAAGCCCTGACACTGGTTCTAAATAAGGATCTGATACTCTCAGTAACTAAGGTTTTCACACTATGCTTAGGTCCTTTCCTGACACTATCCCTAGACCATAACCTGACCCTGTCCCAGCAAAAGTCATGCCTCTTATGCTAACTACAGCCCTGCTGCTGTCCATAACTAAGGGCCTAAAATGACTCTCGAGGCTGTGACCCTGTCCGTACCTAAGGCCTCGATGTTCGTCCTAATTCAGGGCCTGACACTGTCCCTAACTAAGGCCCTGCTGCCGTCAGTATCTAAAGTCCTGACACTATCCTGAGCTAATTTCTTGACCCATCTCTTACCAAGGTCCTGAAACTGTCCCTAAGGAAGCCCTGATGCTGTCTCTAAGTGAGGCCTTGAGGCTGTCCCTAACAGAGGCCCTGATAATATCTTTCACATAGCCCCTGAGGCTGATCCTACCGGGGCTCTTATGCTGCTCCTAAGTCATGCCCTGACACTGTCTCTAGCTAAGGCCCTGACGCTAGGCCTCACTCAGGCCCTGTCCCACTCCGTAAGTCAGGCTCTGACGCTGTTCCTACCCGAAGCCCTGACACTCACTGCTCCTAAATTAGGTCCTGATGTGCTAAGTAACTAAGGTCTTGACACTATCCCTAGGTCATTTCCTGACACTCTCCCTAGACCTTAACCTAACCTTCTCTTTAGCTAATGTCGAGATTAGCTAAAGAGATTCTTTAGAACGAGATTCTTTCATCTTCTGAATATAGTTTTCTTCAAAACATAATTTTTATAGTGTTACTAACTTTAAACAAAATGTACTCAACTGCTGTGGAATATTCCTTCATAGGAGCGTGCATGGTTCACTTCTGCATCTGCTTGTGGTGGTGTTCAGGTTGCTTTCAGCTGTAGATCCCCTTATGCTAGCTAAATCCCTGATTCTGTCCCTCAATGAGGCCCTGAATTTAGGTCCGAGGCCGTGAACCTGTCCCTAACTGAGGCCTGGAAGCTCGTCCTAATGCAGGCCCTGACACTGTCCCCAACTAAGGCTCTGACACTACACCTAACTCAGTCACTGACACTGTACCTAACAAAGGCTCTGATGCTAGTCCTAACTTAGGCCCTGGCATTGCCTCTAACTAAGGCCCTGCTGCCGTCAATATCTGAACACCTGATATTATCCTGAGCTAATAGCCTGACCCATGTCTTACCAAGGTCCTGAAACTTTCCCAAAGTAAGCCCTGACGCTGTCCCTAAGTGAGGCCTTGAGGCTATCCCTAACGGAGGCCCTGATAATAGCTTTAACAAAGACCCTAATGCTGATCCTACAGAGGCCTTTATGCTGCTCCTAAGTCATGCCCTGATACTGTCCCTTACTCAGGCCCTAAAGATAGGCCTCACTTAGGCCCTGTTGCTGTACCTCAGTTAGGCTCTGACGCTGTCCGTACATCCAGCCCTGGCGCTGGTCCTGATTAAGGCACTCACGCTGCTGCTAACTAAGGCCCTGATGCTCTCAATAACTAAGGTCTTCTCGTTATCCCTTGGTCATTTCCTTTCACTGTCTCTGGCCTGGGACCTGACTCTGTCCCGAGATAATCTCCTGCATCTTCTGCTAACTGAAACCCTAATGCTCTCCCTAACTAAGGCCCTGACTACTCCTAACTAAGGCCATGACACTGAATCTAACAAAGGCCCGGAATCTGTCCTTAATATAGGCCCTGCTGCCAGCAATAACTAAAATCCTGACACTCTCCTGAGCTAATATCCTGACTCATTTCTAACCAAGGTCCTGACACTGTCCCTAAGAAAGCCCTGTCGCTGTCTTTAAGTGAAGACCTGAGGCTGTCTGTAACTCAGGCCCTGAAACTTTCCCTAACTGAGGCCTTGACGCTGTGACTAACTTGGGCTCCGGTCATGTCTTTAACTAAGAGCCTAAAGCTGATCCAACAAAGGCACTGATGCTGCTCCTAAGTCATTCCTTGACAGTGTCCCCAGCTAAGGGCCTGACATCAGGCCTCACTCAGGTCCTGTCGCTCTCCCTATGTCAGGCCCTGATGCTGTGCCTACCTGAAGCCCTAACGCTGCTTCTGAATAAGTCCCTGAGAGTCTCAGTAACAAAGGTCTTCACACTCTCCTTAGGTCATTTCCTGACACGATTCCAAGCCTTTACCCTAACCCTGTCCCGAGCTAATGTCCTACCTCTTATGCTACCTAAAGACCTTATGCTGTGCCTAATTCAGGCACTGAATTTAGTCCCAAGGCCGCTAGACTGTCCCTTACTCACCTCGATGCCCTTATCGTCACAATGTTCCATGACCACTGTCATCACAATGCTCCACGCCCTTGTCATCACAATGCTCCATAACCCTGTCATCACAATGCTCCATGACCTTTGTCATCGCAATGCTACATGCCATTGTCATCACAATGCTCCATGCCCTTATCATCACAATGCTCCATGACCCCTTTCATCACAATGCTCCATGACCCTTGTCTAAAATGCTACATGTCTGTGAAATCACAAAGCTCCATGCCCCCTGTCATCACAAGTCTCCATGACTCTTGTCATCACAATGCTCCATGACCCTTGTCATCACAATGCTCCATGATCCTTGTAATCAAAATGCTCCTTGACCCTTTCTTGACAATGTTACAGTACCCCTTTCTTCACAATGCTCCATGCCGCTGGTCACCACAATGCTCCATGACTTCTGTCATCACAATGCTCCATGTCCCTTGTCATTAAAATGCTCCATGGCCCCTGTCATCACAATGCTGCAGGATCCTTATAATCTCAATGCTCCATGGTCCTCGTCATCACAAATCTCCACGCATTTGTCGTCACAATGCTCCATGACCCCTATCATCCCAATGCTCCATAGCACTTTTCATCACAATGCTACATGACCACTTTTATCCAAATGTTCCATGACCACTTTAATCACAGTGCTCCATGACCACTTTCATCACAATGCCCCATGACCACTGTAATCAAAATGCTCCATGGCCCTTGTCGCCACAATGCTCCAGGACCCGTTATCACAATTCTCCATGGCCCTTGTCATCACAATGCTCCATGGCGCTTGTCATCACAATGATCCAGAGCCTTAGTGCTTGAGTTGGCAGTAGAGTCATTGCCTCAGTTAGGGACACTGTCATTGCCTGAATTGGGAGTAGTGTCAGAGCCTTAGTTAGGGACAGCGCCAGGGCGAGTTGGGAGTAGTGCAAGTGCCTTAGTTAGGGACAGCACCAGTGCTTGCGTTGGGAGTAGTGTCAGGGCCATAGTTAGGGACAGTGTCAGTGGCTGAGATGGGAATAGTGTCAGGGCCTTAGTTACGGACATTGTCAGTGCCTAAGTTGGGAGTTTTGTCAGGGTCTTTATTATGGACAGTGTCAGGGCCTGAGTTAAGAGTAGTGTCAAGGCCTTAATTTGGAAGAGTGTCAGTGTCTCAGTTTGGAGTAGTGTCAGACCCTTAGTTAGGAACAGCCTCAGTGCCTGAGTTGGGAGTAGTGACATGGCTTAAGTTATGGACAGTGTCAGGGACTGAGTTAAGAATAGTCTCAGGACCTTAGTTAGGGACAGTGTCAGTGACTGTGTTAGGAATAGTGTCAGCGCCTAAGTTAGGAGTAGTCGGAGACCGGTAGTTAGGAACAGTGTCAGGGCCTCAGTTGTGAGTAGTTTCAGGGCCTTAGTTAGAGAAAGTGTCAGTGCCGGAGTTGGGAGTTATGTCAGGGCCTTAGTTAGGGACAGTGTCAGGGCCTGAGTTGGGAGTAGTGTCAGGGCCTAGTTAGGGACAGTGTCAGTGCCTGAGTTGGAAGTAGTGTCAGGGCATTAGGGACAGTGTCAGTGGCTGCGATGGGAGTAGTGTCAGGGTCTTAGTTAGGGAGAGTGTCAGTGCCTGAGTTGGGAATAGTCTCAGGGTCTTTTCTGGGGACAGCATCAGGGCATGAGTTAAAAGTAGTGTCAAGGCCTTAGTTAGGGAGAGTGTCAGTGCCTGTGTTGGGAGTAGTATCAGGCCCTTCGTTAGGGACAGTGTCAGGGTCTGAGGTAGAAGTAGTCTCAGGGCCTTAGTTAGGTAGCGTGTCAATGCCTAAGTAAGTAGTAGTGTGAGGGCCTTAGTTAGGGACAGTGTCAATGCCTGTGTTGGCAGTAGTGTCAGAGACTTAGTAAGGGACACCGTCAGTGCCTGCGTTGGGAGTAGTGTCAGAGCCTTAGTTAGGGACACCGTCAGTGCCTGCGTTGGGAGTAGTGTCAGGGCCTTACTTAGGGACAGCGTCAGTGCCTGAGTTAGGAGTAGTGTGATGGCCGTAGTTAGGGACACTCTCAGTGCCAGAGTTGGGGGTAGCAGCAGGCCTTTGTTAGGGACTGTGCCAGGGCCTGAGTTAAGAGTAGTGTCAAGTCCTTAGTTAGGGACAGTGTTAGTGCCTGAGTTGAGAGTAATGTCAAGACCTTAGTTAGGGACAATGTCAGTGCGTAGTTTGGGAGTACTGTCAGGGCCTTAGTTAGGGACAGTGTCAGTGCCTGAGTTGGGAGTACTGTCAGGGCGTATTTAGGGACAGTCTCAATGCCTATTTTGGGAGTAGTGTCACGGCCTTAGTTAGTGATATTATCAGTGCCTGAGTAAGGAGTAGTGTCCGGGCCTTAGTTAGGGACAGTGTCAGTTGCTTAGTTAGGAGTAGCGTCACGGCCTAAGTTAGGGCCAGTGTCAGTGCCTGAGTCAGGAGTAGAGTCAGGGCCTAAGTTAGGGACAGTGTCATTGCTTGAGATAGGAGTAGTGTCAGGGCCTTAGTTAGGGACATTGTCAGGGCATGATTTAGGAGTTGTTTTAGGGTGTGAGCTATGAATAGTGTCAGGGCCTTAGTTAGTGACAGCGCCAGTGCTGAGTTTGGAGTAGTATCAGGGCCTTAGTTAGAGACAGTGTCAGGGCCTGAGTTAGGTGTTTGTCAGGGCCTTAGTTAGGGACAGTGTCAGAGCCTGATTTAGGAGTAGTGTCAGAGGCTTTGTTAGGGACAGTGTCAGGGCCTGAGTTAAGAGTAGTGTCACAGCTTTAGTTAGGACCAGTGTCAGGGCCTTAGTTAAGTCCAACATCAGCGCCTATGATAGGAATCAGATCAGGACCTGTGTTCCAGGTAATGTCAGGGCCTTATTTAAGAACAATGTCAGGGCCTGAGTCCTGACTTACTCCTTACTCTCCTCACTAAGGACTTTGGACACTACTGCTAATTCAGGCCCTGATAATGTCCCTAACTAAGGCCCTGACACTTTCCCTGGCTAAGGCCCTGAACTTTTCCTAAGTCAGGCCCTGATACTGTCCCTAACAATGGCCCTGACACTACACCTAACTGAGGCCCCGACATGATACCTAACAAAGGCTTTGTTGCTAGTCCAAACTAAAGCCCTAAAATTGGTCCTAAATAAGGCCTTGACACTAATCCTAACTCAGGCCCTAAAACTGTCCCTAACTAAGGCCCTGATAGTATGCCTAACTCAGGCCCTCATACGATTCCTAACAATGGCTCTGATGCTAGTCCAAACTAAGGCCCTGAAATTGGTCCTAAATAAGGCCTTGACACTAATCCTAACTCAGGCCCTAGCACTGTCCCTAACTAGGTCTCTGACAATACACCTAAATCAGACCCTGACACTGTCCCTAAGCAAGGCCCTGACACTACTCCTAACTCAGTCCCTTACACTGTACCTAACAAAGTCTCTGATGCTAGGCCTAACTCAGGCCCTGAAACCGTCTGTAACGAAGGCCCTGCTGCCATCACTATCAAAAGTCCTGACATTATCCTGAGCTAATATCCTGACCTATGTCTTTCCAAGGTCCTGAAACTGTCCCAAAGTAAGCCCTGACGCTGTCCCTAAGTGAAGACCTGAGGCTGTCCCTAACTCAGGCCCTGAAGCTTTCCTGAACTGAAGCCTTGAAGCTGTGACTAATTCAGGCCCTGATCATGTACCTAACGAAGACCTTAATGCTGATCCAGCAAAGACGCTGATGCTGCTCCAAAGTCATGCCCTGACAGTGTGCCCAGCTAAGGGCCTGATGCTAAGCCTCACTCAGGCCCTGTCGCTCTCCCTAAGTCAGGCCCTGACACTGTCACTAACTAAGGCCCTGACTCTACTCCTAATTCAGTCCCGAACATTGTATCTAACAAAGGCTCTGATACTAGTCGTAACTCAGGGCCTGACACTGTCTCTAACTAAGGGCTGCTGCCATCAACATCTAAAGTCCTGACATTATCCGGAGCTAATAACCTGACCCATGTCTTACCAAGGTCCTGAAACTGTCCCAAAGTAAGCCCTGACGCTGCCCCTAAGTGAGGACCTGAAGCTTTCCCTAACTAACTCAGGCCTTGATGCTGTGACTAACTCAGACCCTGATCATGTCTTTAACTAAGACCCTAAGGCTGATCCAACAGAGGCCCTGATGCTGCTCCTAAGTCATGCCCCGATAGTGTCCCCCACTAAGTGTCTGATGCTAGGCCTCACTCAGACCCTATCGCTCTCCCTAAGTCAGGCTCTGATGCTGTCCCTACCTGAAGCCCTAACACTGGTTCTGAATAAGTTCCTGAGAGTCTCCATAACAAAGATCTTCACACTTTGTCATTTCCTGACACTATCCCTAGATGTTAAACTGACACGGTCCCTAGCTAATGTCCTGCCTCTTATGCTAACTGAAGCCCTTAGGCTGTGCCTACCTCAGGCACTGAATTTAGTCCCAAGACCATGAAACTGTCCCGAACTAAGGCCTAGATGCTCGCCCTACATCCGGCCCTGACACTGTCCCTAACTAAGGCCCTAACACTATTGCTAACTGAGGATCTGACACTGGAGCTATCAGAGGCCCTCTACTCCTAACTAACGCCTTGAAACTTTCCCTAACGTAGGCGCTGCTACCATCAATATCTAAAGTCCTGACATTATCCTGAGCTAATATCCTGACCCATGTCTTACCAAGGTCCTGAAACTCTCCCAACGTTAGCCCTGACACTGTCCCTAAGTGAGGCCCTGAGGCTGTCCCTCACAGAGGTCCTGATAATGTCTTTAACTAAACTCTAATGCTGATCTTACAGAGACCCTTATGTTGATCCTATGTCATGCCCTGACGCTGTCCGGAGCTAAGGCCCTGACTCTAGGCATCACTCAGGCCCTGTCGCTCTCCCTAAGTCAGGCCCTGTCGCTCTCCCTAAGTCAGGCTCTGATGCTGTCCCTACCTGAAGCCCTGACACTGGTTCTAAATAAGGATCTGATACTCTCAGTAACTAAGGTTTTCACACTATGCTTAGGTCCTTTCCTGACACTATCCCTAGACCATAACCTGACCCTGTCCCAGCAAAAGTCATGCCTCTTATGCTAACTACAGCCCTGCTGCTGTCCATAACTAAGGGCCTAAAATGACTCTCGAGGCTGTGACCCTGTCCGTACCTAAGGCCTCGATGTTCGTCCTAATTCAGGGCCTGACACTGTCCCTAACTAAGGCCCTGCTGCCGTCAGTATCTAAAGTCCTGACACTATCCTGAGCTAATTTCTTGACCCATCTCTTACCAAGGTCCTGAAACTGTCCCTAAGGAAGCCCTGATGCTGTCTCTAAGTGAGGCCTTGAGGCTGTCCCTAACAGAGGCCCTGATAATATCTTTCACATAGCCCCTGAGGCTGATCCTACCGGGGCTCTTATGCTGCTCCTAAGTCATGCCCTGACACTGTCTCTAGCTAAGGCCCTGACGCTAGGCCTCACTCAGGCCCTGTCCCACTCCGTAAGTCAGGCTCTGACGCTGTTCCTACCCGAAGCCCTGACACTCACTGCTCCTAAATTAGGTCCTGATGTGCTAAGTAACTAAGGTCTTGACACTATCCCTAGGTCATTTCCTGACACTCTCCCTAGACCTTAACCTAACCTTCTCTTTAGCTAATGTCGAGATTAGCTAAAGAGATTCTTTAGAACGAGATTCTTTCATCTTCTGAATATAGTTTTCTTCAAAACATAATTTTTATAGTGTTACTAACTTTAAACAAAATGTACTCAACTGCTGTGGAATATTCCTTCATAGGAGCGTGCATGGTTCACTTCTGCATCTGCTTGTGGTGGTGTTCAGGTTGCTTTCAGCTGTAGATCCCCTTATGCTAGCTAAATCCCTGATTCTGTCCCTCAATGAGGCCCTGAATTTAGGTCCGAGGCCGTGAACCTGTCCCTAACTGAGGCCTGGAAGCTCGTCCTAATGCAGGCCCTGACACTGTCCCCAACTAAGGCTCTGACACTACACCTAACTCAGTCACTGACACTGTACCTAACAAAGGCTCTGATGCTAGTCCTAACTTAGGCCCTGGCATTGCCTCTAACTAAGGCCCTGCTGCCGTCAATATCTGAACACCTGATATTATCCTGAGCTAATAGCCTGACCCATGTCTTACCAAGGTCCTGAAACTTTCCCAAAGTAAGCCCTGACGCTGTCCCTAAGTGAGGCCTTGAGGCTATCCCTAACGGAGGCCCTGATAATAGCTTTAACAAAGACCCTAATGCTGATCCTACAGAGGCCTTTATGCTGCTCCTAAGTCATGCCCTGATACTGTCCCTTACTCAGGCCCTAAAGATAGGCCTCACTTAGGCCCTGTTGCTGTACCTCAGTTAGGCTCTGACGCTGTCCGTACATCCAGCCCTGGCGCTGGTCCTGATTAAGGCACTCACGCTGCTGCTAACTAAGGCCCTGATGCTCTCAATAACTAAGGTCTTCTCGTTATCCCTTGGTCATTTCCTTTCACTGTCTCTGGCCTGGGACCTGACTCTGTCCCGAGATAATCTCCTGCATCTTCTGCTAACTGAAACCCTAATGCTCTCCCTAACTAAGGCCCTGACTACTCCTAACTAAGGCCATGACACTGAATCTAACAAAGGCCCGGAATCTGTCCTTAATATAGGCCCTGCTGCCAGCAATAACTAAAATCCTGACACTCTCCTGAGCTAATATCCTGACTCATTTCTAACCAAGGTCCTGACACTGTCCCTAAGAAAGCCCTGTCGCTGTCTTTAAGTGAAGACCTGAGGCTGTCTGTAACTCAGGCCCTGAAACTTTCCCTAACTGAGGCCTTGACGCTGTGACTAACTTGGGCTCCGGTCATGTCTTTAACTAAGAGCCTAAAGCTGATCCAACAAAGGCACTGATGCTGCTCCTAAGTCATTCCTTGACAGTGTCCCCAGCTAAGGGCCTGACATCAGGCCTCACTCAGGTCCTGTCGCTCTCCCTATGTCAGGCCCTGATGCTGTGCCTACCTGAAGCCCTAACGCTGCTTCTGAATAAGTCCCTGAGAGTCTCAGTAACAAAGGTCTTCACACTCTCCTTAGGTCATTTCCTGACACGATTCCAAGCCTTTACCCTAACCCTGTCCCGAGCTAATGTCCTACCTCTTATGCTACCTAAAGACCTTATGCTGTGCCTAATTCAGGCACTGAATTTAGTCCCAAGGCCGCTAGACTGTCCCTTACTCACCTCGATGCCCTTATCGTCACAATGTTCCATGACCACTGTCATCACAATGCTCCACGCCCTTGTCATCACAATGCTCCATAACCCTGTCATCACAATGCTCCATGACCTTTGTCATCGCAATGCTACATGCCATTGTCATCACAATGCTCCATGCCCTTATCATCACAATGCTCCATGACCCCTTTCATCACAATGCTCCATGACCCTTGTCTAAAATGCTACATGTCTGTGAAATCACAAAGCTCCATGCCCCCTGTCATCACAAGTCTCCATGACTCTTGTCATCACAATGCTCCATGACCCTTGTCATCACAATGCTCCATGATCCTTGTAATCAAAATGCTCCTTGACCCTTTCTTGACAATGTTACAGTACCCCTTTCTTCACAATGCTCCATGCCGCTGGTCACCACAATGCTCCATGACTTCTGTCATCACAATGCTCCATGTCCCTTGTCATTAAAATGCTCCATGGCCCCTGTCATCACAATGCTGCAGGATCCTTATAATCTCAATGCTCCATGGTCCTCGTCATCACAAATCTCCACGCATTTGTCGTCACAATGCTCCATGACCCCTATCATCCCAATGCTCCATAGCACTTTTCATCACAATGCTACATGACCACTTTTATCCAAATGTTCCATGACCACTTTAATCACAGTGCTCCATGACCACTTTCATCACAATGCCCCATGACCACTGTAATCAAAATGCTCCATGGCCCTTGTCGCCACAATGCTCCAGGACCCGTTATCACAATTCTCCATGGCCCTTGTCATCACAATGCTCCATGGCGCTTGTCATCACAATGATCCAGAGCCTTAGTGCTTGAGTTGGCAGTAGAGTCATTGCCTCAGTTAGGGACACTGTCATTGCCTGAATTGGGAGTAGTGTCAGAGCCTTAGTTAGGGACAGCGCCAGGGCGAGTTGGGAGTAGTGCAAGTGCCTTAGTTAGGGACAGCACCAGTGCTTGCGTTGGGAGTAGTGTCAGGGCCATAGTTAGGGACAGTGTCAGTGGCTGAGATGGGAATAGTGTCAGGGCCTTAGTTACGGACATTGTCAGTGCCTAAGTTGGGAGTTTTGTCAGGGTCTTTATTATGGACAGTGTCAGGGCCTGAGTTAAGAGTAGTGTCAAGGCCTTAATTTGGAAGAGTGTCAGTGTCTCAGTTTGGAGTAGTGTCAGACCCTTAGTTAGGAACAGCCTCAGTGCCTGAGTTGGGAGTAGTGACATGGCTTAAGTTATGGACAGTGTCAGGGACTGAGTTAAGAATAGTCTCAGGACCTTAGTTAGGGACAGTGTCAGTGACTGTGTTAGGAATAGTGTCAGCGCCTAAGTTAGGAGTAGTCGGAGACCGGTAGTTAGGAACAGTGTCAGGGCCTCAGTTGTGAGTAGTTTCAGGGCCTTAGTTAGAGAAAGTGTCAGTGCCGGAGTTGGGAGTTATGTCAGGGCCTTAGTTAGGGACAGTGTCAGGGCCTGAGTTGGGAGTAGTGTCAGGGCCTAGTTAGGGACAGTGTCAGTGCCTGAGTTGGAAGTAGTGTCAGGGCATTAGGGACAGTGTCAGTGGCTGCGATGGGAGTAGTGTCAGGGTCTTAGTTAGGGAGAGTGTCAGTGCCTGAGTTGGGAATAGTCTCAGGGTCTTTTCTGGGGACAGCATCAGGGCATGAGTTAAAAGTAGTGTCAAGGCCTTAGTTAGGGAGAGTGTCAGTGCCTGTGTTGGGAGTAGTATCAGGCCCTTCGTTAGGGACAGTGTCAGGGTCTGAGGTAGAAGTAGTCTCAGGGCCTTAGTTAGGTAGCGTGTCAATGCCTAAGTAAGTAGTAGTGTGAGGGCCTTAGTTAGGGACAGTGTCAATGCCTGTGTTGGCAGTAGTGTCAGAGACTTAGTAAGGGACACCGTCAGTGCCTGCGTTGGGAGTAGTGTCAGAGCCTTAGTTAGGGACACCGTCAGTGCCTGCGTTGGGAGTAGTGTCAGGGCCTTACTTAGGGACAGCGTCAGTGCCTGAGTTAGGAGTAGTGTGATGGCCGTAGTTAGGGACACTCTCAGTGCCAGAGTTGGGGGTAGCAGCAGGCCTTTGTTAGGGACTGTGCCAGGGCCTGAGTTAAGAGTAGTGTCAAGTCCTTAGTTAGGGACAGTGTTAGTGCCTGAGTTGAGAGTAATGTCAAGACCTTAGTTAGGGACAATGTCAGTGCGTAGTTTGGGAGTACTGTCAGGGCCTTAGTTAGGGACAGTGTCAGTGCCTGAGTTGGGAGTACTGTCAGGGCGTATTTAGGGACAGTCTCAATGCCTATTTTGGGAGTAGTGTCACGGCCTTAGTTAGTGATATTATCAGTGCCTGAGTAAGGAGTAGTGTCCGGGCCTTAGTTAGGGACAGTGTCAGTTGCTTAGTTAGGAGTAGCGTCACGGCCTAAGTTAGGGCCAGTGTCAGTGCCTGAGTCAGGAGTAGAGTCAGGGCCTAAGTTAGGGACAGTGTCATTGCTTGAGATAGGAGTAGTGTCAGGGCCTTAGTTAGGGACATTGTCAGGGCATGATTTAGGAGTTGTTTTAGGGTGTGAGCTATGAATAGTGTCAGGGCCTTAGTTAGTGACAGCGCCAGTGCTGAGTTTGGAGTAGTATCAGGGCCTTAGTTAGAGACAGTGTCAGGGCCTGAGTTAGGTGTTTGTCAGGGCCTTAGTTAGGGACAGTGTCAGAGCCTGATTTAGGAGTAGTGTCAGAGGCTTTGTTAGGGACAGTGTCAGGGCCTGAGTTAAGAGTAGTGTCACAGCTTTAGTTAGGACCAGTGTCAGGGCCTTAGTTAAGTCCAACATCAGCGCCTATGATAGGAATCAGATCAGGACCTGTGTTCCAGGTAATGTCAGGGCCTTATTTAAGAACAATGTCAGGGCCTGAGTCCTGACTTACTCCTTACTCTCCTCACTAAGGACTTTGGACACTACTGCTAATTCAGGCCCTGATAATGTCCCTAACTAAGGCCCTGACACTTTCCCTGGCTAAGGCCCTGAACTTTTCCTAAGTCAGGCCCTGATACTGTCCCTAACAATGGCCCTGACACTACACCTAACTGAGGCCCCGACATGATACCTAACAAAGGCTTTGTTGCTAGTCCAAACTAAAGCCCTAAAATTGGTCCTAAATAAGGCCTTGACACTAATCCTAACTCAGGCCCTAAAACTGTCCCTAACTAAGGCCCTGATAGTATGCCTAACTCAGGCCCTCATACGATTCCTAACAATGGCTCTGATGCTAGTCCAAACTAAGGCCCTGAAATTGGTCCTAAATAAGGCCTTGACACTAATCCTAACTCAGGCCCTAGCACTGTCCCTAACTAGGTCTCTGACAATACACCTAAATCAGACCCTGACACTGTCCCTAAGCAAGGCCCTGACACTACTCCTAACTCAGTCCCTTACACTGTACCTAACAAAGTCTCTGATGCTAGGCCTAACTCAGGCCCTGAAACCGTCTGTAACGAAGGCCCTGCTGCCATCACTATCAAAAGTCCTGACATTATCCTGAGCTAATATCCTGACCTATGTCTTTCCAAGGTCCTGAAACTGTCCCAAAGTAAGCCCTGACGCTGTCCCTAAGTGAAGACCTGAGGCTGTCCCTAACTCAGGCCCTGAAGCTTTCCTGAACTGAAGCCTTGAAGCTGTGACTAATTCAGGCCCTGATCATGTACCTAACGAAGACCTTAATGCTGATCCAGCAAAGACGCTGATGCTGCTCCAAAGTCATGCCCTGACAGTGTGCCCAGCTAAGGGCCTGATGCTAAGCCTCACTCAGGCCCTGTCGCTCTCCCTAAGTCAGGCCCTGACACTGTCACTAACTAAGGCCCTGACTCTACTCCTAATTCAGTCCCGAACATTGTATCTAACAAAGGCTCTGATACTAGTCGTAACTCAGGGCCTGACACTGTCTCTAACTAAGGGCTGCTGCCATCAACATCTAAAGTCCTGACATTATCCGGAGCTAATAACCTGACCCATGTCTTACCAAGGTCCTGAAACTGTCCCAAAGTAAGCCCTGACGCTGCCCCTAAGTGAGTTCCTGAAGCTTTCCCTAACTAACTCAGGCCTTGATGCTGTGACTAACTCAGACCCTGATCATGTCTTTAACTAAGACCCTAAGGCTGATCCAACAGAGGCCCTGATGCTGCTCCTAAGTCATGCCCCGATAGTGTCCCCCACTAAGTGTCTGATGCTAGGCCTCACTCAGACCCTATCGCTCTCCCTAAGTCAGGCTCTGATGCTGTCCCTACCTGAAGCCCTAACACTGGTTCTGAATAAGGTCCTGAGTGTCTCCGTAACAAAGGTCTTCACACTATCCTTAGGTCATTTCCTGACACTATCCCTAGATGTTAAACTGACACGGTCCCTAGCTAATGTCCTGCCTCTTATGCTAACTGAAGCCCTTAGGCTGTGCCTACCTCAGGCACTGAATTTAGTCCCAAGACCATGAAACTGTCCCGAACTAAGGCCTAGATGCTCGCCCTACATCCGGCCCTGACACTGTCCCTAACTAAGGCCCTAACACTATTGCTAACTGAGGATCTGACACTGGAGCTATCAGAGGCCCTCTACTCCTAACTAACGCCTTGAAACTTTCCCTAACGTAGGCGCTGCTACCATCAATATCTAAAGTCCTGACATTATCCTGAGCTAATATCCTGACCCATGTCTTACCAAGGTCCTGAAACTCTCCCAACGTTAGCCCTGACACTGTCCCTAAGTGAGGCCCTGAGGCTGTCCCTCACAGAGGTCCTGATAATGTCTTTAACTAAACTCTAATGCTGATCTTACAGAGACCCTTATGTTGATCCTATGTCATGCCCTGACGCTGTCCGGAGCTAAGGCCCTGACTCTAGGCATCACTCAGGCCCTGTCGCTCTCCCTAAGTCAGGCCCTGTCGCTCTCCCTAAGTCAGGCTCTGATGCTGTCCCTACCTGAAGCCCTGACACTGGTTCTAAATAAGGATCTGATACTCTCAGTAACTAAGGTTTTCACACTATGCTTAGGTCCTTTCCTGACACTATCCCTAGACCATAACCTGACCCTGTCCCAGCAAAAGTCATCCCTCTTATGCTAACTACAGCCCTGCTGCTGTCCATAACTAAGGGCCTAAAATGACTCTCGAGGCTGTGACCCTGTCCGTACCTAAGGCCTCGATGTTCGTCCTAATTCAGGGCCTGACACTGTCCCTAACTAAGGCCCTGCTGCCGTCAGTATCTAAAGTCCTGACACTATCCTGAGCTAATTTCTTGACCCATCTCTTACCAAGGTCCTGAAACTGTCCCTAAGGAAGCCCTGATGCTGTCTCTAAGTGAGGCCTTGAGGCTGTCCCTAACAGAGGCCCTGATAATATCTTTCACATAGCCCCTGAGGCTGATCCTACCGGGGCTCTTATGCTGCTCCTAAGTCATGCCCTGACACTGTCTCTAGCTAAGGCCCTGACGCTAGGCCTCACTCAGGCCCTGTCCCACTCCCTAAGTCAGGCTCTGACGCTGTTCCTACCCGAAGCCCTGACACTCACTGCTCCTAAATTAGGTCCTGATGTGCTAAGTAACTAAGGTCTTGACAATATCCCTAGGTCATTTCCTGACACTCTCCCTAGACCTTAACCTAACCTTCTCTTTAGCTAATGTCGAGATTAGCTAAAGAGATTCTTTAGAACGAGATTCTTTCATCTTCTGAATATAGTTTTCTTCAAAACATAATTTTTATAGTGTTACTAACTTTAAACAAAATGTACTCAACTGCTGTGGAATATTCCTTCATAGGAGCGTGCATGGTTCACTTCTGCATCTGCTTGTGGTGGTGTTCAGGTTGCTTTCAGCTGTAGATCCCCTTATGCTAGCTAAATCCCTGATTCTGTCCCTAAATGAGGCCCTGAATTTAGGTCCGAGGCCGTGAACCTGTCCCTAACTGAGGCCTGGAGGCTCGTCCTAATGCAGGCCCTGACACTGTCCCCAACTAAGGCTCTGACACTACACCTAACTCAGTCACTGACACTGTACCTAACAAAGGCTCTGATGCTAGTCCTAACTTAGGCCCTGACACTGCCTCTAACTAAGGCCCTGCTGCCGTCAATATCTGAACACCTGATATTATCCTGAGCTAATAGCCTGACCCATGTCTTATCAAGGTCCTGAAACTTTCCCAAAGTAAGCCCTGACGCTGTCCCTAAGTGAGGCCTTGAGGCTATCCCTAACGGAGGCCCTGATAATAGCTTTAACGAAGACCCTAATGCTGATCCTACAGAGGCCTTTATGCTGCTCCTAAGTCATGCCCTGATACTGTCCCTTACTCAGGCCCTAAAGATAGGCCTCACTTAGGCCCTGTTGCTGTACCTCAGTTAGGCTCTGACGCTGTCCGTACATCCAGCCCTGGCGCTGGTCCTGATTAAGGCGCTCACGCTGCTGCTAACTAAGGCCCTGATGCTCTCAATAACTAAGGTCTTCTCGTTATCCCTTGGTCATTTCCTTTCACTATCTCTGGCCTGGGACCTGACTCTGTCCCGAGATAATCTCCTGCATCTTCTGCTAACTGAAACCCTAATGCTCTCCCTAACTAAGGCCCTGACTACTCCTAACTAAGGCCATGACACTGAATCTAACAAAGGCCCGGAATCTGTCCTTAATATAGGCCCTGCTGCCAGCAATAACTAAAATCCTGACACTCTCCTGAGCTAATATCCTGACTCATTTCTAACCAAGGTCCTGACACTGTCCCTAAGAAAGCCCTGTCGCTGTCTTTAAGTGAAGACCTGAGGCTGTCTGTAACTCAGACCCTGAAGCTTTCCCTAACTGAGGCCTTGACGCTGTGACTAACTTGGGCTCCGGTCATGTCTTTAACTAAGAGCCTAAAGCTGATCCAACAAAGGCACTGATGCTGCTCCTAAGTCATTCCCTGACAGTGTCCCCAGCTAAGGGCCTGACATCAGGCCTCACTCAGGCCCTGTCGCTCTTCCTAAGTCAGGCCCTGATGCTGTGCCTACCTGAAGCCCTAACGCTGCTTCTGAATAAGTCCCTGAGAGTCTCAGTAACAAAGGTCTTCACACTCTCCTTAGGTCATTTCCTGACACGATTCCAAGCCTTTACCCTAAACCTGTCCCGAGCTAATGTCCTACCTCTTATGCTAACTGAAGACCTTATGCTGTGCCTAATTCAGGCACTGAATTTAGTCCCAAGGCCGCTAGACTGTCCCTAACTCGGCTCGATGCCCTTATCGTCACAATGTTCCATGACCACTGTCATCACAATGCTCCACGCCCTTGTCATCACAATGCTCCATAACCCCTGTCATCACAATGCTCCATGACCTTTGTCATCGCAATGCTACATGCCATTGTCATCACAATGCTCCATGCCCTTATCATCACAATGCTCCATGACCCCTTTCATCACAATGCTCCATGACCATTGTCTAAAATGCTACATGTCTGTGAAATCACAAAGCTCCATGCCCCCTGTCATCACAAGTCTCCATGACTCTTGTCATCACAATGCTCCATGACCCTTGTCATCACAATGCTCCATGATCCTTGTAATCAAAATGCTCCTTGACCCTTTCTTCACAATGTTACAGTACCCCTTTCTTCACAATGCTCCATGCCGCTGGTCACCACAATGCTCCATGACTTCTGTCATCACAATGCTCCATGTCTCTTGTCATTAAAATGCTCCATGGCCCCTGTCATCACAATGCTGCAGGATCCTTATAATCTCAATGCTCCATGGTCCTCGTCATCACAAATCTCCACGCATTTGTCATCACAATGCTCCATGACCCCTGTCATCCCAATGCTCCATAGCACTTTTCATCACAATGCTACATGACCACATTTATCACAATGTTCCATGACCACTTTAATCACAGTGCTCCATGACCACTTTCATCACAATGCCCCATGACCCCTGTAATCAAAATGCTCCATGGCCCTTGTCGCCACAATGCTCCAGGACCCGTCATCACAATTCTCCATGGCCCTTGTCATCACAATGCTCCATGGCGCTTGTCATCACAATGATCCAGAGCCTTAGTGCTTGAGTTGGGAGTAGTGTCATTGCCTCCGTTAGGGACACTGTCATTGCCTGAATTGGGAGTAGTGTCAGAGCCTTAGTTAGGGACAGCGCCAGGGCGAGTTGGGAGTAGTGCCAGTGCCTTAGTTAGGGACAGCACCAGTGCTTGCGCTGGGAGTAGTGTCAGGGCCATAGTTAGGGACAGTGTCAGTGGCTGAGATGGGAATAGTGTCAGGGCCTTAGTTACGGACATTGTCAGTGCCTAAGTTGGGATTTTTGTCAGGGTCTTTATTATGGACAGTGTCAGGGCCTGAGTTAAGAGTAGTGTCAAGGCCTTAATTTGGAAGAGTGTCAGTGTCTCAGTTTGGAGTAGTGTCAGACCCTTAGTTAGGAACAGCCTCAGTGCCTGAGTTGGGAGTAGTGACATGGCTTAAGTTATGGACAGTGTCAGGGACTGAGTTAAGAATGGTCTCAGGACCTTAGTTAGGGACAGTGTCAGTGACTGTGTTAGGAATAGTGTCAGCACCTAAGTTAGGAGTAGTCTGAGACCGGTAGTTAGGAACAGTGTCAGGGCCTGAGTTGTGAGTAGTTTCAGGGCCTTAGTTAGAGAAAGTGTCAGTGCCGGGTTTGGGAGTTATGTCAGGGCCTTAGTTAGGGACAGTGTCAGTGCCTGAGTTGGGAGTAGTGTCAGGGCCTAGTTAGGGACAGGGTCAGTGCCTGAGTTGTGAGTAGTTTCAGGGCCGTAGTTAGAGAAAGTGTCAGTGCCGGAGTTGGGAGTTATGTCAGGGCCTTAGTTAGGGACAGTGTCAGTGCCTGAGTTGGGAGTAGTGTCAGGTCCCAGTTAGGGACAGGGTCAGTGCCTGAATTGGGAGTAGTTTCAGGGCCTTAGTTAGAGAAAGTGTCAGTGCCGGAGTTGGGAGTTATGTCAGGGCCTTAGTTAGGGACAGTGTCAGGGCCTGAGTTGGGAGTAGTGTCAGGGCCTAGTTAGGGACAGTGTCAGTGCCTGAGTTGGAAGTAGTGTCAGGGCATTAGGGACAGTGTCAGTGGCTGCGATGGGAGTAGTGTCAGGGTCTTAGTTAGGGAGAGTGTCAGTGCCTGAGTTGGGAATAGTCTCAGGGTCTTTTCTGGGGACAGCATCAGGGCATGAGTTAAAAGTAGTGTCAAGGCCTTAGTTAGGGAGAGTGTCAGTGCCTGTGTTGGGAGTAGTATCAGGCCCTTCGTTAGGGACAGTGTCAGGGTCTGAGGTAGAAGTAGTCTCAGGGCCTTAGTTAGGTAGCGTGTCAATGCCTAAGTAAGTAGTAGTGTGAGGGCCTTAGTTAGGGACAGTGTCAATGCCTGTGTTGGCAGTAGTGTCAGAGACTTAGTAAGGGACACCGTCAGTGCCTGCGTTGGGAGTAGTGTCAGAGCCTTAGTTAGGGACACCGTCAGTGCCTGCGTTGGGAGTAGTGTCAGGGCCTTACTTAGGGACAGCGTCAGTGCCTGAGTTAGGAGTCGTGTGATGGCCGTAGTTAGGGACACTCTCAGTGCCAGAGTTGGGGGTAGCGGCAGGCCTTTGTTAGGGACTGTGCCAGGGCCTGAGTTAAGAGTAGTGTCAAGTCCTTAGTTAGGGACAGTGTTAGTGCCTGAGTTGAGAGTAATGTCAAGACCTTAGTTAGGGACAATGTCAGTGCGTAGTTTGGGAGTACTGTCAGGGCCTTAGTTAGGGACAGTGTCAGTGCCTGAGTTGGGAGTACTGTCAGGGCGTATTTAGGGACAGTCTCAATGCCTATTTTGGGAGTAGTGTCACGGCCTTAGTTAGTGATATTATCAGTGCCTGAGTAAGGAGTAGTGTCCGGGCCTTAGTTAGGGACAGTGTCAGTTGCTTAGTTAGGAGTAGCGTCACGGCCTAAGTTAGGGCCAGTGTCAGTGCCTGAGTCAGGAGTAGAGTCAGGGCCTAAGTTAAGGACAGTGTCATTGCTTGAGATAGGAGTAGTGTCAGGGCCTTAGTTAGGGACATTGTCAGGGCATGATTTAGGAGTTGTTTTAGGGTGTGAGCTATGAATAGTGTCAGGGCCTTAGTTAGTGACAGTGTCAGTGCTGAGTTTGGAGTAGTATCAGGGCCTTAGTTAGAGACAGTGTCAGGGCCTGAGTTAGGTGTTTGTCAGGGCCTTAGTTAGGGACAGTGTCAGAGCCTGATTTAGGAGTAGTGTCAGAGGCTTTGTTAGGGACAGTGTCAGGGCCTGAGTTAAGAGTAGTGTCACAGCTTTAGTTAGGACCAGTGTCAGGGCCTTAGTTAAGTCCAACATCAGCGCCTATGATAGGAATCAGATCAGGACCTGTGTTCCAGGTAATGTCAGGGCCTTATTTAAGAACAGTGTCAGGGCCTGAGTCCTGACTTACTCCTTACTCTCCTCACTAAGGACTTTGGACACTACTGCTAATTCAGGCCCTGATAATGTCCCTAACTAAGGCCCTGACACTTTCCCTGGCTAAGGCCCTGAACTTTTCCTAAGTCAGGCCCTGATACTGTCCCTAACAATGGCCCTGACACTACACCTAACTGAGGCCCCGACATGATACCTAACAAAGGCTTTGTTGCTAGTCCAAACTAAAGCCCTAAAATTGGTCCTAAATAAGGCCTTGACACTAATCCTAACTCAGGCCCTAAAACTGTCCCTAACTAAGGCCCTGATAGTATGCCTAACTCAGGCCCTCATACGATTCCTAACAATGGCTCTGATGCTAGTCCAAACTAAGGCCCTGAAATTGGTCCTAAATAAGGCCTTGACACTAATCCTAACTCAGGCCCTAGCACTGTCCCTAACTAGGTCTCTGACAATACACCTAAATCAGACCCTGACACTGTCCCTAAGCAAGGCCCTGACACTACTCCTAACTCAGTCCCTTACACTGTACCTAACAAAGTCTCTGATGCTAGGCCTAACTCAGGCCCTGAAACTGTCTGTAACGAAGGCCCTGCTGCCATCACTATCAAAAGTCCTGACATTATCCTGAGCTAATATCCTGACCTATGTCTTTCCAAGGTCCTGAAACTGTCCCAAAGTAAGCCCTGACGCTGTCCCTAAGTGAAGACCTGAGGCTGTCCCTAACTCAGGCCCTCAAGCTTTCCTGAACTGAAGCCTTGAAGCTGTGACTAATTCAGGCCCTGATCATGTACCTAACGAAGACCTTAATGCTGATCCAGCAAAGACGCTGATGCTGCTCCAAAGTCATGCCCTGACAGTGTGCCCAGCTAAGGGCCTGATGCTAAGCCTCACTCAGGCCCTGTCGCTCTCCCTGAGTCAGGCCCTGACACTGTCACTAACTAAGGCCCTGACTCTACTCCTAATTCAGTCCCGAACATTGTATCTAACAAAGGCTCTGATACTAGTCGTAACTCAGGGCCTGACACTGTCTCTAACTAAGGGCTGCTGCCATCAACATCTAAAGTCCTGACATTATCCGGAGCTAATAACCTGACCCATGTCTTACCAAGGTCCTGAAACTGTCCCAAAGTAAGCCCTGACGCTGCCCCTAAGTGAGGACCTGAAGCTTTCCCTAACTAACTCAGGCCTTGATGCTGTGACTAACTCAGACCCTGATCATGTCTTTAACTAAGACCCTAAGGCTGATCCAACAGAGGCCCTGATGCTGCTCCTAAGTCATGCCCCGATAGTGTCCCCCACTAAGTGTCTGATGCTAGGCCTCACTCAGACCCTATCGCTCTCCCTAAGTCAGGCTCTGATGCTGTCCCTACCTGAAGCCCTAACACTGGTTCTGAATAAGGTCCTGAGTGTCTCCGTAACAAAGGTCTTCACACTATCCTTAGGTCATTTCCTGACACTATCCCTAGATGTTAAACTGACACGGTCCCTAGCTAATGTCCTGCCTCTTATGCTAACTGAAGCCCTTAGGCTGTGCCTACCTCAGGCACTGAATTTAGTCCCAAGACCATGAAACTGTCCCGAACTAAGGCCTAGATGCTCGCCCTACATCCGGCCCTGACACTGTCCCTAACTAAGGCCCTAACACTATTGCTAACTGAGGATCTGACACTGGAGCTATCAGAGGCCCGCTACTCCTAACTAACGCCTTGAAACTTTCCCTAACGTAGGCGCTGCTACCATCAATATCTAAAGTCCTGACATTATCCTGAGCTAATATCCTGACCCATGTCTTACCAAGGTCCTGAAACTCTCCCAACGTTAGCCCTGACACTGTCCCTAAGTGAGGCCCTGAGGCTGTCCCTCACAGAGGTCCTGATAATGTCTTTAACTAAACTCTAATGCTGATCTTACAGAGACGCTTATGTTGATCCTATGTCATGCCCTGACGCTGTCCGGAGCTAAGGCCCTGACTCTAGGCATCACTCAGGCCCTGTCGCTCTCCCTAAGTCAGGCCCTGTCGCTCTCCCTAAGTCAGGCTCTGATGCTGTCCCTACCTGAAGCCCTGACACTGGTTCTAAATAAGGATCTGATACTCTCAGTAACTAAGGTTTTCACACTATGCTTAGGTCCTTTCCTGACACTATCCCTAGACCATAACCTGACCCTGTCCCAGCAAAAGTCATGCCTCTTATGCTAACTACAGTCCTGCTGCTGTCCATAACTAAGGGCCTAAAATGACTCTCGAGGCTGTGACCCTGTCCGTACCTAAGGCCTCGATGTTCGTCCTAATTCAGGGCCTGACACTGTCCCTAACTAAGGCCCTGCTGCCGTCAGTATCTAAAGTCCTGACACTATCCTGAGCTAATTTCTTGACCCATCTCTTACCAAGGTCCTGAAACTGTCCCTAAGGAAGCCCTGATGCTGTCTCTAAGTGAGGCCTTGAGGCTGTCCCTAACAGAGGCCCTGATAATATCTTTCACATAGCCCCTGAGGCTGATCCTACCGGGGCTCTTATGCTGCTCCTAAGTCATGCCCTGACACTGTCTCTAGCTAAGGCCCTGACGCTAGGCCTCACTCAGGCCCTGTCCCACTCCGTAAGTCAGGCTCTGACGCTGTTCCTACCCGAAGCCCTGACACTCACTGCTCCTAAATTAGGTCCTGATGTGCTAAGTAACTAAGGTCTTGACAATATCCCTAGGTCATTTCCTGACACTCTCCCTAGACCTTAACCTAACCTTCTCTTTAGCTAATGTCGAGATTAGCTAAAGAGATTCTTTAGAACGAGATTCTTTCATCTTCTGAATATAGTTTTCTTCAAAACATAATTTTTATAGTGTTACTAACTTTAAACAAAATGTACTCAACTGCTGTGGAATATTCCTTCATAGGAGCGTGCATGGTTCACTTCTGCATCTGCTTGTGGTGGTGTTCAGGTTGCTTTCAGCTGTAGATCCCCTTATGCTAGCTAAATCCCTGATTCTGTCCCTAAATGAGGCCCTGAATTTAGGTCCGAGGCCGTGAACCTGTCCCTAACTGAGGCCTGGAGGCTCGTCCTAATGCAGGCCCTGACACTGTCCCCAACTAAGGCTCTGACACTACACCTAACTCAGTCACTGACACTGTACCTAACAAAGGCTCTGATGCTAGTCCTAACTTAGGCCCTGACACTGCCTCTAACTAAGGCCCTGCTGCCGTCAATATCTGAACACCTGATATTATCCTGAGCTAATAGCCTGACCCATGTCTTATCAAGGTCCTGAAACTTTCCCAAAGTAAGCCCTGACGCTGTCCCTAAGTGAGGCCTTGAGGCTATCCCTAACGGAGGCCCTGATAATAGCTTTAACGAAGACCCTAATGCTGATCCTACAGAGGCCTTTATGCTGCTCCTAAGTCATGCCCTGATACTGTCCCTTACTCAGGCCCTAAAGATAGGCCTCACTTAGGCCCTGTTGCTGTACCTCAGTTAGGCTCTGACGCTGTCCGTACATCCAGCCCTGGCGCTGGTCCTGATTAAGGCGCTCACGCTGCTGCTAACTAAGGCCCTGATGCTCTCAATAACTAAGGTCTTCTCGTTATCCCTTGGTCATTTCCTTTCACTATCTCTGGCCTGGGACCTGACTCTGTCCCGAGATAATCTCCTGCATCTTCTGCTAACTGAAACCCTAATGCTCTCCCTAACTAAGGCCCTGACTACTCCTAACTAAGGCCATGACACTGAATCTAACAAAGGCCCGGAATCTGTCCTTAATATAGGCCCTGCTGCCAGCAATAACTAAAATCCTGACACTCTCCTGAGCTAATATCCTGACTCATTTCTAACCAAGGTCCTGACACTGTCCCTAAGAAAGCCCTGTCGCTGTCTTTAAGTGAAGACCTGAGGCTGTCTGTAACTCAGACCCTGAAGCTTTCCCTAACTGAGGCCTTGACGCTGTGACTAACTTGGGCTCCGGTCATGTCTTTAACTAAGAGCCTAAAGCTGATCCAACAAAGGCACTGATGCTGCTCCTAAGTCATTCCCTGACAGTGTCCCCAGCTAAGGGCCTGACATCAGGCCTCACTCAGGCCCTGTCGCTCTTCCTAAGTCAGGCCCTGATGCTGTGCCTACCTGAAGCCCTAACGCTGCTTCTGAATAAGTCCCTGAGAGTCTCAGTAACAAAGGTCTTCACACTCTCCTTAGGTCATTTCCTGACACGATTCCAAGCCTTTACCCTAAACCTGTCCCGAGCTAATGTCCTACCTCTTATGCTAACTGAAGACCTTATGCTGTGCCTAATTCAGGCACTGAATTTAGTCCCAAGGCCGCTAGACTGTCCCTAACTCGGCTCGATGCCCTTATCGTCACAATGTTCCATGACCACTGTCATCACAATGCTCCACGCCCTTGTCATCACAATGCTCCATAACCCCTGTCATCACAATGCTCCATGACCTTTGTCATCGCAATGCTACATGCCATTGTCATCACAATGCTCCATGCCCTTATCATCACAATGCTCCATGACCCCTTTCATCACAATGCTCCATGACCATTGTCTAAAATGCTACATGTCTGTGAAATCACAAAGCTCCATGCCCCCTGTCATCACAAGTCTCCATGACTCTTGTCATCACAATGCTCCATGACCCTTGTCATCACAATGCTCCATGATCCTTGTAATCAAAATGCTCCTTGACCCTTTCTTCACAATGTTACAGTACCCCTTTCTTCACAATGCTCCATGCCGCTGGTCACCACAATGCTCCATGACTTCTGTCATCACAATGCTCCATGTCTCTTGTCATTAAAATGCTCCATGGCCCCTGTCATCACAATGCTGCAGGATCCTTATAATCTCAATGCTCCATGGTCCTCGTCATCACAAATCTCCACGCATTTGTCATCACAATGCTCCATGACCCCTGTCATCCCAATGCTCCATAGCACTTTTCATCACAATGCTACATGACCACATTTATCACAATGTTCCATGACCACTTTAATCACAGTGCTCCATGACCACTTTCATCACAATGCCCCATGACCCCTGTAATCAAAATGCTCCATGGCCCTTGTCGCCACAATGCTCCAGGACCCGTCATCACAATTCTCCATGGCCCTTGTCATCACAATGCTCCATGGCGCTTGTCATCACAATGATCCAGAGCCTTAGTGCTTGAGTTGGGAGTAGTGTCATTGCCTCCGTTAGGGACACTGTCATTGCCTGAATTGGGAGTAGTGTCAGAGCCTTAGTTAGGGACAGCGCCAGGGCGAGTTGGGAGTAGTGCCAGTGCCTTAGTTAGGGACAGCACCAGTGCTTGCGCTGGGAGTAGTGTCAGGGCCATAGTTAGGGACAGTGTCAGTGGCTGAGATGGGAATAGTGTCAGGGCCTTAGTTACGGACATTGTCAGTGCCTAAGTTGGGATTTTTGTCAGGGTCTTTATTATGGACAGTGTCAGGGCCTGAGTTAAGAGTAGTGTCAAGGCCTTAATTTGGAAGAGTGTCAGTGTCTCAGTTTGGAGTAGTGTCAGACCCTTAGTTAGGAACAGCCTCAGTGCCTGAGTTGGGAGTAGTGACATGGCTTAAGTTATGGACAGTGTCAGGGACTGAGTTAAGAATGGTCTCAGGACCTTAGTTAGGGACAGTGTCAGTGACTGTGTTAGGAATAGTGTCAGCACCTAAGTTAGGAGTAGTCTGAGACCGGTAGTTAGGAACAGTGTCAGGGCCTGAGTTGTGAGTAGTTTCAGGGCCTTAGTTAGAGAAAGTGTCAGTGCCGGGTTTGGGAGTTATGTCAGGGCCTTAGTTAGGGACAGTGTCAGTGCCTGAGTTGGGAGTAGTGTCAGGGCCTAGTTAGGGACAGGGTCAGTGCCTGAGTTGTGAGTAGTTTCAGGGCCGTAGTTAGAGAAAGTGTCAGTGCCGGAGTTGGGAGTTATGTCAGGGCCTTAGTTAGGGACAGTGTCAGTGCCTGAGTTGGGAGTAGTGTCAGGTCCCAGTTAGGGACAGGGTCAGTGCCTGAATTGGGAGTAGTTTCAGGGCCTTAGTTAGAGAAAGTGTCAGTGCCGGAGTTGGGAGTTATGTCAGGGCCTTAGTTAGGGACAGTGTCAGGGCCTGAGTTGGGAGTAGTGTCAGGGCCTAGTTAGGGACAGTGTCAGTGCCTGAGTTGGAAGTAGTGTCAGGGCATTAGGGACAGTGTCAGTGGCTGCGATGGGAGTAGTGTCAGGGTCTTAGTTAGGGAGAGTGTCAGTGCCTGAGTTGGGAATAGTCTCAGGGTCTTTTCTGGGGACAGCATCAGGGCATGAGTTAAAAGTAGTGTCAAGGCCTTAGTTAGGGAGAGTGTCAGTGCCTGTGTTGGGAGTAGTATCAGGCCCTTCGTTAGGGACAGTGTCAGGGTCTGAGGTAGAAGTAGTCTCAGGGCCTTAGTTAGGTAGCGTGTCAATGCCTAAGTAAGTAGTAGTGTGAGGGCCTTAGTTAGGGACAGTGTCAATGCCTGTGTTGGCAGTAGTGTCAGAGACTTAGTAAGGGACACCGTCAGTGCCTGCGTTGGGAGTAGTGTCAGAGCCTTAGTTAGGGACACCGTCAGTGCCTGCGTTGGGAGTAGTGTCAGGGCCTTACTTAGGGACAGCGTCAGTGCCTGAGTTAGGAGTAGTGTGATGGCCGTAGTTAGGGACACTCTCAGTGCCAGAGTTGGGGGTAGCGGCAGGCCTTTGTTAGGGACTGTGCCAGGGCCTGAGTTAAGAGTAGTGTCAAGTCCTTAGTTAGGGACAGTGTTAGTGCCTGAGTTGAGAGTAATGTCAAGACCTTAGTTAGGGACAATGTCAGTGCGTAGTTTGGGAGTACTGTCAGGGCCTTAGTTAGGGACAGTGTCAGTGCCTGAGTTGGGAGTACTGTCAGGGCGTATTTAGGGACAGTCTCAATGCCTATTTTGGGAGTAGTTTCACGGCCTTAGTTAGTGATATTATCAGTGCCTGAGTAAGGAGTAGTGTCCGGGCCTTAGTTAGGGACAGTGTCAGTTGCTTAGTTAGGAGTAGCGTCACGGCCTAAGTTAGGGCCAGTGTCAGTGCCTGAGTCAGGAGTAGAGTCAGGGCCTAAGTTAAGGACAGTGTCATTGCTTGAGATAGGAGTAGTGTCAGGGCCTTAGTTAGGGACATTGTCAGGGCATGATTTAGGAGTTGTTTTAGGGTGTGAGCTATGAATAGTGTCAGGGCCTTAGTTAGTGACAGTGTCAGTGCTGAGTTTGGAGTAGTATCAGGGCCTTAGTTAGAGACAGTGTCAGGGCCTGAGTTAGGTGTTTGTCAGGGCCTTAGTTAGGGACAGTGTCAGAGCCTGATTTAGGAGTAGTGTCAGAGGCTTTGTTAGGGACAGTGTCAGGGCCTGAGTTAAGAGTAGTGTCACAGCTTTAGTTAGGACCAGTGTCAGGGCCTTAGTTAAGTCCAACATCAGCGCCTATGATAGGAATCAGATCAGGACCTGTGTTCCAGGTAATGTCAGGGCCTTATTTAAGAACAATGTCAGGGCCTGAGTCCTGACTTACTCCTTACTCTCCTCACTAAGGACTTTGGACACTACTGCTAATTCAGGCCCTGATAATGTCCCTAACTAAGGCCCTGACACTTTCCCTGGCTAAGGCCCTGAACTTTTCCTAAGTCAGGCCCTGATACTGTCCCTAACAATGGCCCTGACACTACACCTAACTGAGGCCCCGACATGATACCTAACAAAGGCTTTGTTGCTAGTCCAAACTAAAGCCCTAAAATTGGTCCTAAATAAGGCCTTGACACTAATCCTAACTCAGGCCCTAAAACTGTCCCTAACTAAGGCCCTGATAGTATGCCTAACTCAGGCCCTCATACGATTCCTAACAATGGCTCTGATGCTAGTCCAAACTAAGGCCCTGAAATTGGTCCTAAATAAGGCCTTGACACTAATCCTAACTCAGGCCCTAGCACTGTCCCTAACTAGGTCTCTGACAATACACCTAAATCAGACCCTGACACTGTCCCTAAGCAAGGCCCTGACACTACTCCTAACTCAGTCCCTTACACTGTACCTAACAAAGTCTCTGATGCTAGGCCTAACTCAGGCCCTGAAACCGTCTGTAACGAAGGCCCTGCTGCCATCACTATCAAAAGTCCTGACATTATCCTGAGCTAATATCCTGACCTATGTCTTTCCAAGGTCCTGAAACTGTCCCAAAGTAAGCCCTGACGCTGTCCCTAAGTGAAGACCTGAGGCTGTCCCTAACTCAGGCCCTGAAGCTTTCCTGAACTGAAGCCTTGAAGCTGTGACTAATTCAGGCCCTGATCATGTACCTAACGAAGACCTTAATGCTGATCCAGCAAAGACGCTGATGCTGCTCCAAAGTCATGCCCTGACAGTGTGCCCAGCTAAGGGCCTGATGCTAAGCCTCACTCAGGCCCTGTCGCTCTCCCTAAGTCAGGCCCTGACACTGTCACTAACTAAGGCCCTGACTCTACTCCTAATTCAGTCCCGAACATTGTATCTAACAAAGGCTCTGATACTAGTCGTAACTCAGGGCCTGACACTGTCTCTAACTAAGGGCTGCTGCCATCAACATCTAAAGTCCTGACATTATCCGGAGCTAATAACCTGACCCATGTCTTACCAAGGTCCTGAAACTGTCCCAAAGTAAGCCCTGACGCTGCCCCTAAGTGAGGACCTGAAGCTTTCCCTAACTAACTCAGGCCTTGATGCTGTGACTAACTCAGACCCTGATCATGTCTTTAACTAAGACCCTAAGGCTGATCCAACAGAGGCCCTGATGCTGCTCCTAAGTCATGCCCCGATAGTGTCCCCCACTAAGTGTCTGATGCTAGGCCTCACTCAGACCCTATCGCTCTCCCTAAGTCAGGCTCTGATGCTGTCCCTACCTGAAGCCCTAACACTGGTTCTGAATAAGGTCCTGAGTGTCTCCGTAACAAAGGTCTTCACACTATCCTTAGGTCATTTCCTGACACTATCCCTAGATGTTAAACTGACACGGTCCCTAGCTAATGTCCTGCCTCTTATGCTAACTGAAGCCCTTAGGCTGTGCCTACCTCAGGCACTGAATTTAGTCCCAAGACCATGAAACTGTCCCGAACTAAGGCCTAGATGCTCGCCCTACATCCGGCCCTGACACTGTCCCTAACTAAGGCCCTAACACTATTGCTAACTGAGGATCTGACACTGGAGCTATCAGAGGCCCGCTACTCCTAACTAACGCCTTGAAACTTTCCCTAACGTAGGCGCTGCTACCATCAATATCTAAAGTCCTGACATTATCCTGAGCTAATATCCTGACCCATGTCTTACCAAGGTCCTGAAACTCTCCCAACGTTAGCCCTGACACTGTCCCTAAGTGAGGCCCTGAGGCTGTCCCTCACAGAGGTCCTGATAATGTCTTTAACTAAACTCTAATGCTGATCTTACAGAGACCCTTATGTTGATCCTATGTCATGCCCTGACGCTGTCCGGAGCTAAGGCCCTGACTCTAGGCATCACTCAGGCCCTGTCGCTCTCCCTACGTCAGGCTAAGACTCTGTCCCTACCTGAAGCCCTGACACTGGGCCTAAATTAGGCACTGATGCTCTAATTAGCTATGGTCTTGACACTATCCCTAGGTCATTTCCTGACACTATCCCTAGATCTTAACCTAAACTTGTCTTTAGCTATTGTCGAGCCTCTTATGCTAACTAAATCCCTGATGCTGTCTCTAACTAAGAGCCTGAAATTAGTCCCGAGGCCGTCAACCTGTCCCTAACTGAGGTTGGAGGCTCATCCTAACTGAGGCGCTGACACTGTCCCTAACTAAAGCCCTGACACTGTACTTTACAAGGGCTCTGATGCTAGTCCTAACTCAGGCCCTGACACTGTCTCTAAGTAAGGCTCAGAATTTGCCCCTACTATAGGCCCTGCTGTCAGCAATAACTAAAAACTGGACACTAGCCTGAGCTAATATCCTGACATATTTCTAACCAAGGTCCTGACACTGTCCCTAAGAAAGCCCTGTCGCTGTCCCTGTGTTAAGAACTGAGGCTGTCCCTAACTCAGGCCCTGAAGCTTTCCCTAACTGAGGCTTAGAAGCTGTGACTAAGTCAGGCCCTGTTCATATCTGTAACAAAGACGCTAAGGCTGATCCAACAGAGGCGCTGATTCTGTTCCTAAGTCATGCCCTGACAGTGTCCTCAGCTAAGGGCCTGACGCTAGGCCTCACTCAGGCCCTGTCGCTCTCCCTAAGTCAGGCTCTGATGCTGTCCCTACCTGAAGCCCTGACACTGGTTCTAAATAAGGATCTGATACTCTCAGTAACTAAGGTTTTCACACTATGCTTAGGTCCTTTCCTGACACTATCCCTAGACCATAACCTGACCCTGTCCCAGCAAAAGTCGTGCCTCTTATGCTAACTACAGCCCTGCTGCTGTCCATAACTAAGGGCCTAAAATGACTCTCGAGGCTGTGACCCTGTCCGTACCTAAGGCCTCGATGTTCGTCCTAATTCAGGGCCTGACACTGTCCCTAACTAAGGCCCTGCTGCCGTCAGTATCTAAAGTCCTGACACTATCCTGAGCTAATTTCTTGACCCATCTCTTACCAAGGTCCTGAAACTGTCCCTAAGGAAGCCCTGATGCTGTCTCTAAGTGAGGCCTTGAGGCTGTCCCTAACAGAGGCCCTGATAATATCTTTCACATAGCCCCTGAGGCTGATCCTACCGGGGCTCTTATGCTGCTCCTAAGTCATGCCCTGACACTGTCTCTAGCTAAGGCCCTGACGCTAGGCCTCACTCAGGCCCTGTCCCACTCCGTAAGTCAGGCTCTGACGCTGTTCCTACCCGAAGCCCTGACACTCACTGCTCCTAAATTAGGTCCTGATGTGCTAAGTAACTAAGGTCTTGACAATATCCCTAGGTCATTTCCTGACACTCTCCCTAGACCTTAACCTAACCTTCTCTTTAGCTAATGTCGAGATTAGCTAAAGAGATTCTTTAGAACGAGATTCTTTCATCTTCTGAATATAGTTTTCTTCAAAACATAATTTTTATAGTGTTACTAACTTTAAACAAAATGTACTCAACTGCTGTGGAATATTCCTTCATAGGAGCGTGCATGGTTCACTTCTGCATCTGCTTGTGGTGGTGTTCAGGTTGCTTTCAGCTGTAGATCCCCTTATGCTAGCTAAATCCCTGATTCTGTCCCTAAATGAGGCCCTGAATTTAGGTCCGAGGCCGTGAACCTGTCCCTAACTGAGGCCTGGAGGCTCGTCCTAATGCAGGCCCTGACACTGTCCCCAACTAAGGCTCTGACACTACACCTAACTCAGTCACTGACACTGTACCTAACAAAGGCTCTGATGCTAGTCCTAACTTAGGCCCTGACACTGCCTCTAACTAAGGCCCTGCTGCCGTCAATATCTGAACACCTGATATTATCCTGAGCTAATAGCCTGACCCATGTCTTATCAAGGTCCTGAAACTTTCCCAAAGTAAGCCCTGACGCTGTCCCTAAGTGAGGCCTTGAGGCTATCCCTAACGGAGGCCCTGATAATAGCTTTAACGAAGACCCTAATGCTGATCCTACAGAGGCCTTTATGCTGCTCCTAAGTCATGCCCTGATACTGTCCCTTACTCAGGCCCTAAAGATAGGCCTCACTTAGGCCCTGTTGCTGTACCTCAGTTAGGCTCTGACGCTGTCCGTACATCCAGCCCTGGCGCTGGTCCTGATTAAGGCGCTCACGCTGCTGCTAACTAAGGCCCTGATGCTCTCAATAACTAAGGTCTTCTCGTTATCCCTTGGTCATTTCCTTTCACTATCTCTGGCCTGGGACCTGACTCTGTCCCGAGATAATCTCCTGCATCTTCTGCTAACTGAAACCCTAATGCTCTCCCTAACTAAGGCCCTGACTACTCCTAACTAAGGCCATGACACTGAATCTAACAAAGGCCCGGAATCTGTCCTTAATATAGGCCCTGCTGCCAGCAATAACTAAAATCCTGACACTCTCCTGAGCTAATATCCTGACTCATTTCTAACCAAGGTCCTGACACTGTCCCTAAGAAAGCCCTGTCGCTGTCTTTAAGTGAAGACCTGAGGCTGTCTGTAACTCAGACCCTGAAGCTTTCCCTAACTGAGGCCTTGACGCTGTGACTAACTTGGGCTCCGGTCATGTCTTTAACTAAGAGCCTAAAGCTGATCCAACAAAGGCACTGATGCTGCTCCTAAGTCATTCCCTGACAGTGTCCCCAGCTAAGGGCCTGACATCAGGCCTCACTCAGGCCCTGTCGCTCTTCCTAAGTCAGGCCCTGATGCTGTGCCTACCTGAAGCCCTAACGCTGCTTCTGAATAAGTCCCTGAGAGTCTCAGTAACAAAGGTCTTCACACTCTCCTTAGGTCATTTCCTGACACGATTCCAAGCCTTTACCCTAAACCTGTCCCGAGCTAATGTCCTACCTCTTATGCTAACTGAAGACCTTATGCTGTGCCTAATTCAGGCACTGAATTTAGTCCCAAGGCCGCTAGACTGTCCCTAACTCGGCTCGATGCCCTTATCGTCACAATGTTCCATGACCACTGTCATCACAATGCTCCACGCCCTTGTCATCACAATGCTCCATAACCCCTGTCATCACAATGCTCCATGACCTTTGTCATCGCAATGCTACATGCCATTGTCATCACAATGCTCCATGCCCTTATCATCACAATGCTCCATGACCCCTTTCATCACAATGCTCCATGACCATTGTCTAAAATGCTACATGTCTGTGAAATCACAAAGCTCCATGCCCCCTGTCATCACAAGTCTCCATGACTCTTGTCATCACAATGCTCCATGACCCTTGTCATCACAATGCTCCATGATCCTTGTAATCAAAATGCTCCTTGACCCTTTCTTCACAATGTTACAGTACCCCTTTCTTCACAATGCTCCATGCCGCTGGTCACCACAATGCTCCATGACTTCTGTCATCACAATGCTCCATGTCTCTTGTCATTAAAATGCTCCATGGCCCCTGTCATCACAATGCTGCAGGATCCTTATAATCTCAATGCTCCATGGTCCTCGTCATCACAAATCTCCACGCATTTGTCATCACAATGCTCCATGACCCCTGTCATCCCAATGCTCCATAGCACTTTTCATCACAATGCTACATGACCACATTTATCACAATGTTCCATGACCACTTTAATCACAGTGCTCCATGACCACTTTCATCACAATGCCCCATGACCCCTGTAATCAAAATGCTCCATGGCCCTTGTCGCCACAATGCTCCAGGACCCGTCATCACAATTCTCCATGGCCCTTGTCATCACAATGCTCCATGGCGCTTGTCATCACAATGATCCAGAGCCTTAGTGCTTGAGTTGGGAGTAGTGTCATTGCCTCCGTTAGGGACACTGTCATTGCCTGAATTGGGAGTAGTGTCAGAGCCTTAGTTAGGGACAGCGCCAGGGCGAGTTGGGAGTAGTGCCAGTGCCTTAGTTAGGGACAGCACCAGTGCTTGCGTTGGGAGTAGTGTCAGGGCCATAGTTAGGGACAGTGTCAGTGGCTGAGATGGGAATAGTGTCAGGGCCTTAGTTACGGACATTGTCAGTGCCTAAGTTGGGATTTTTGTCAGGGTCTTTATTATGGACAGTGTCAGGGCCTGAGTTAAGAGTAGTGTCAAGGCCTTAATTTGGAAGAGTGTCAGTGTCTCAGTTTGGAGTAGTGTCAGACCCTTAGTTAGGAACAGCCTCAGTGCCTGAGTTGGGAGTAGTGACATGGCTTAAGTTATGGACAGTGTCAGGGACTGAGTTAAGAATGGTCTCAGGACCTTAGTTAGGGACAGTGTCAGTGACTGTGTTAGGAATAGTGTCAGCGCCTAAGTTAGGAGTAGTCTGAGACCGGTAGTTAGGAACAGTGTCAGGGCCTGAGTTGTGAGTAGTTTCAGGGCCTTAGTTAGAGAAAGTGTCAGTGCCGGGTTTGGGAGTTATGTCAGGGCCTTAGTTAGGGACAGTGTCAGTGCCTGAGTTGGGAGTAGTGTCAGGGCCTAGTTAGGGACAGGGTCAGTGCCTGAGTTGTGAGTAGTTTCAGGGCCGTAGTTAGAGAAAGTGTCAGTGCCGGAGTTGGGAGTTATGTCAGGGCCTTAGTTAGGGACAGTGTCAGTGCCTGAGTTGGGAGTAGTGTCAGGTCCCAGTTAGGGACAGGGTCAGTGCCTGAATTGGGAGTAGTTTCAGGGCCTTAGTTAGAGAAAGTGTCAGTGCCGGAGTTGGGAGTTATGTCAGGGCCTTAGTTAGGGACAGTGTCAGGGCCTGAGTTGGGAGTAGTGTCAGGGCCTAGTTAGGGACAGTGTCAGTGCCTGAGTTGGAAGTAGTGTCAGGGCATTAGGGACAGTGTCAGTGGCTGCGATGGGAGTAGTGTCAGGGTCTTAGTTAGGGAGAGTGTCAGTGCCTGAGTTGGGAATAGTCTCAGGGTCTTTTCTGGGGACAGCATCAGGGCATGAGTTAAAAGTAGTGTCAAGGCCTTAGTTAGGGAGAGTGTCAGTGCCTGTGTTGGGAGTAGTATCAGGCCCTTCGTTAGGGACAGTGTCAGGGTCTGAGGTAGAAGTAGTCTCAGGGCCTTAGTTAGGTAGCGTGTCAATGCCTAAGTAAGTAGTAGTGTGAGGGCCTTAGTTAGGGACAGTGTCAATGCCTGTGTTGGCAGTAGTGTCAGAGACTTAGTAAGGGACACCGTCAGTGCCTGCGTTGGGAGTAGTGTCAGAGCCTTAGTTAGGGACACCGTCAGTGCCTGCGTTGGGAGTAGTGTCAGGGCCTTACTTAGGGACAGCGTCAGTGCCTGAGTTAGGAGTCGTGTGATGGCCGTAGTTAGGGACACTCTCAGTGCCAGAGTTGGGGGTAGCGGCAGGCCTTTGTTAGGGACTGTGCCAGGGCCTGAGTTAAGAGTAGTGTCAAGTCCTTAGTTAGGGACAGTGTTAGTGCCTGAGTTGAGAGTAATGTCAAGACCTTAGTTAGGGACAATGTGAGTGCGTAGTTTGGGAGTACTGTCAGGGCCTTAGTTAGGGACAGTGTCAGTGCCTGAGTTGGGAGTACTGTCAGGGCGTATTTAGGGACAGTCTCAATGCCTATTTTGGGAGTAGTGTCACGGCCTTAGTTAGTGATATTATCAGTGCCTGAGTAAGGAGTAGTGTCCGGGCCTTAGTTAGGGACAGTGTCAGTTGCTTAGTTAGGAGTAGCGTCACGGCCTAAGTTAGGGCCAGTGTCAGTGCCTGAGTCAGGAGTAGAGTCAGGGCCTAAGTTAAGGACAGTGTCATTGCTTGAGATAGGAGTAGTGTCAGGGCCTTAGTTAGGGACATTGTCAGGGCATGATTTAGGAGTTGTTTTAGGGTGTGAGCTATGAATAGTGTCAGGGCCTTAGTTAGTGACAGTGTCAGTGCTGAGTTTGGAGTAGTATCAGGGCCTTAGTTAGAGACAGTGTCAGGGCCTGAGTTAGGTGTTTGTCAGGGCCTTAGTTAGGGACAGTGTCAGAGCCTGATTTAGGAGTAGTGTCAGAGGCTTTGTTAGGGACAGTGTCAGGGCCTGAGTTAAGAGTAGTGTCACAGCTTTAGTTAGGACCAGTGTCAGGGCCTTAGTTAAGTCCAACATCAGCGCCTATGATAGGAATCAGATCAGGACCTGTGTTCCAGGTAATGTCAGGGCCTTATTTAAGAACAGTGTCAGGGCCTGAGTCCTGACTTACTCCTTACTCTCCTCACTAAGGACTTTGGACACTACTGCTAATTCAGGCCCTGATAATGTCCCTAACTAAGGCCCTGACACTTTCCCTGGCTAAGGCCCTGAACTTTTCCTAAGTCAGGCCCTGATACTGTCCCTAACAATGGCCCTGACACTACACCTAACTGAGGCCCCGACATGATACCTAACAAAGGCTTTGTTGCTAGTCCAAACTAAAGCCCTAAAATTGGTCCTAAATAAGGCCTTGACACTAATCCTAACTCAGGCCCTAAAACTGTCCCTAACTAAGGCCCTGATAGTATGCCTAACTCAGGCCCTCATACGATTCCTAACAATGGCTCTGATGCTAGTCCAAACTAAGGCCCTGAAATTGGTCCTAAATAAGGCCTTGACACTAATCCTAACTCAGGCCCTAGCACTGTCCCTAACTAGGTCTCTGACAATACACCTAAATCAGACCCTGACACTGTCCCTAAGCAAGGCCCTGACACTACTCCTAACTCAGTCCCTTACACTGTACCTAACAAAGTCTCTGATGCTAGGCCTAACTCAGGCCCTGAAACCGTCTGTAACGAAGGCCCTGCTGCCATCACTATCAAAAGTCCTGACATTATCCTGAGCTAATATCCTGACCTATGTCTTTCCAAGGTCCTGAAACTGTCCCAAAGTAAGCCCTGACGCTGTCCCTAAGTGAAGACCTGAGGCTGTCCCTAACTCAGGCCCTCAAGCTTTCCTGAACTGAAGCCTTGAAGCTGTGACTAATTCAGGCCCTGATCATGTACCTAACGAAGACCTTAATGCTGATCCAGCAAAGACGCTGATGCTGCTCCAAAGTCATGCCCTGACAGTGTGCCCAGCTAAGGGCCTGATGCTAAGCCTCACTCAGGCCCTGTCGCTCTCCCTAAGTCAGGCCCTGACACTGTCACTAACTAAGGCCCTGACTCTACTCCTAATTCAGTCCCGAACATTGTATCTAACAAAGGCTCTGATACTAGTCGTAACTCAGGGCCTGACACTGTCTCTAACTAAGGGCTGCTGCCATCAACATCTAAAGTCCTGACATTATCCGGAGCTAATAACCTGACCCATGTCTTACCAAGGTCCTGAAACTGTCCCAAAGTAAGCCCTGACGCTGCCCCTAAGTGAGTTCCTGAAGCTTTCCCTAACTAACTCAGGCCTTGATGCTGTGACTAACTCAGACCCTGATCATGTCTTTAACTAAGACCCTAAGGCTGATCCAACAGAGGCCCTGATGCTGCTCCTAAGTCATGCCCCGATAGTGTCCCCCACTAAGTGTCTGATGCTAGGCCTCACTCAGACCCTATCGCTCTCCCTAAGTCAGGCTCTGATGCTGTCCCTACCTGAAGCCCTAACACTGGTTCTGAATAAGGTCCTGAGTGTCTCCGTAACAAAGGTCTTCACACTATCCTTAGGTCATTTCCTGACACTATCCCTAGATGTTAAACTGACACGGTCCCTAGCTAATGTCCTGCCTCTTATGCTAACTGAAGCCCTTAGGCTGTGCCTACCTCAGGCACTGAATTTAGTCCCAAGACCATGAAACTGTCCCGAACTAAGGCCTAGATGCTCGCCCTACATCCGGCCCTGACACTGTCCCTAACTAAGGCCCTAACACTATTGCTAACTGAGGATCTGACACTGGAGCTATCAGAGGCCCTCTACTCCTAACTAACGCCTTGAAACTTTCCCTAACGTAGGCGCTGCTACCATCAATATCTAAAGTCCTGACATTATCCTGAGCTAATATCCTGACCCATGTCTTACCAAGGTCCTGAAACTCTCCCAACGTTAGCCCTGACACTGTCCCTAAGTGAGGCCCTGAGGCTGTCCCTCACAGAGGTCCTGATAATGTCTTTAACTAAACTCTAATGCTGATCTTACAGAGACCCTTATGTTGATCCTATGTCATGCCCTGACGCTGTCCGGAGCTAAGGCCCTGACTCTAGGCATCACTCAGGCCCTGTCGCTCTCCCTAAGTCAGGCCCTGTCGCTCTCCCTAAGTCAGGCTCTGATGCTGTCCCTACCTGAAGCCCTGACACTGGTTCTAAATAAGGATCTGATACTCTCAGTAACTAAGGTTTTCACACTATGCTTAGGTCCTTTCCTGACACTATCCCTAGACCATAACCTGACCCTGTCCCAGCAAAAGTCATGCCTCTTATGCTAACTACAGCCCTGCTGCTGTCCATAACTAAGGGCCTAAAATGACTCTCGAGGCTGTGACCCTGTCCGTACCTAAGGCCTCGATGTTCGTCCTAATTCAGGGCCTGACACTGTCCCTAACTAAGGCCCTGCTGCCGTCAGTATCTAAAGTCCTGACACTATCCTGAGCTAATTTCTTGACCCATCTCTTACCAAGGTCCTGAAACTGTCCCTAAGGAAGCCCTGATGCTGTCTCTAAGTGAGGCCTTGAGGCTGTCCCTAACAGAGGCCCTGATAATATCTTTCACATAGCCCCTGAGGCTGATCCTACCGGGGCTCTTATGCTGCTCCTAAGTCATGCCCTGACACTGTCTCTAGCTAAGGCCCTGACGCTAGGCCTCACTCAGGCCCTGTCCCACTCCGTAAGTCAGGCTCTGACGCTGTTCCTACCCGAAGCCCTGACACTCACTGCTCCTAAATTAGGTCCTGATGTGCTAAGTAACTAAGGTCTTGACAATATCCCTAGGTCATTTCCTGACACTCTCCCTAGACCTTAACCTAACCTTCTCTTTAGCTAATGTCGAGATTAGCTAAAGAGATTCTTTAGAACGAGATTCTTTCATCTTCTGAATATAGTTTTCTTCAAAACATAATTTTTATAGTGTTACTAACTTTAAACAAAATGTACTCAACTGCTGTGGAATATTCCTTCATAGGAGCGTGCATGGTTCACTTCTGCATCTGCTTGTGGTGGTGTTCAGGTTGCTTTCAGCTGTAGATCCCCTTATGCTAGCTAAATCCCTGATTCTGTCCCTAAATGAGGCCCTGAATTTAGGTCCGAGGCCGTGAACCTGTCCCTAACTGAGGCCTGGAGGCTCGTCCTAATGCAGGCCCTGACACTGTCCCCAACTAAGGCTCTGACACTACACCTAACTCAGTCACTGACACTGTACCTAACAAAGGCTCTGATGCTAGTCCTAACTTAGGCCCTGACACTGCCTCTAACTAAGGCCCTGCTGCCGTCAATATCTGAACACCTGATATTATCCTGAGCTAATAGCCTGACCCATGTCTTATCAAGGTCCTGAAACTTTCCCAAAGTAAGCCCTGACGCTGTCCCTAAGTGAGGCCTTGAGGCTATCCCTAACGGAGGCCCTGATAATAGCTTTAACGAAGACCCTAATGCTGATCCTACAGAGGCCTTTATGCTGCTCCTAAGTCATGCCCTGATACTGTCCCTTACTCAGGCCCTAAAGATAGGCCTCACTTAGGCCCTGTTGCTGTACCTCAGTTAGGCTCTGACGCTGTCCGTACATCCAGCCCTGGCGCTGGTCCTGATTAAGGCGCTCACGCTGCTGCTAACTAAGGCCCTGATGCTCTCAATAACTAAGGTCTTCTCGTTATCCCTTGGTCATTTCCTTTCACTATCTCTGGCCTGGGACCTGACTCTGTCCCGAGATAATCTCCTGCATCTTCTGCTAACTGAAACCCTAATGCTCTCCCTAACTAAGGCCCTGACTACTCCTAACTAAGGCCATGACACTGAATCTAACAAAGGCCCGGAATCTGTCCTTAATATAGGCCCTGCTGCCAGCAATAACTAAAATCCTGACACTCTCCTGAGCTAATATCCTGACTCATTTCTAACCAAGGTCCTGACACTGTCCCTAAGAAAGCCCTGTCGCTGTCTTTAAGTGAAGACCTGAGGCTGTCTGTAACTCAGACCCTGAAGCTTTCCCTAACTGAGGCCTTGACGCTGTGACTAACTTGGGCTCCGGTCATGTCTTTAACTAAGAGCCTAAAGCTGATCCAACAAAGGCACTGATGCTGCTCCTAAGTCATTCCCTGACAGTGTCCCCAGCTAAGGGCCTGACATCAGGCCTCACTCAGGCCCTGTCGCTCTTCCTAAGTCAGGCCCTGATGCTGTGCCTACCTGAAGCCCTAACGCTGCTTCTGAATAAGTCCCTGAGAGTCTCAGTAACAAAGGTCTTCACACTCTCCTTAGGTCATTTCCTGACACGATTCCAAGCCTTTACCCTAAACCTGTCCCGAGCTAATGTCCTACCTCTTATGCTAACTGAAGACCTTATGCTGTGCCTAATTCAGGCACTGAATTTAGTCCCAAGGCCGCTAGACTGTCCCTAACTCGGCTCGATGCCCTTATCGTCACAATGTTCCATGACCACTGTCATCACAATGCTCCACGCCCTTGTCATCACAATGCTCCATAACCCCTGTCATCACAATGCTCCATGACCTTTGTCATCGCAATGCTACATGCCATTGTCATCACAATGCTCCATGCCCTTATCATCACAATGCTCCATGACCCCTTTCATCACAATGCTCCATGACCATTGTCTAAAATGCTACATGTCTGTGAAATCACAAAGCTCCATGCCCCCTGTCATCACAAGTCTCCATGACTCTTGTCATCACAATGCTCCATGACCCTTGTCATCACAATGCTCCATGATCCTTGTAATCAAAATGCTCCTTGACCCTTTCTTCACAATGTTACAGTACCCCTTTCTTCACAATGCTCCATGCCGCTGGTCACCACAATGCTCCATGACTTCTGTCATCACAATGCTCCATGTCTCTTGTCATTAAAATGCTCCATGGCCCCTGTCATCACAATGCTGCAGGATCCTTATAATCTCAATGCTCCATGGTCCTCGTCATCACAAATCTCCACGCATTTGTCATCACAATGCTCCATGACCCCTGTCATCCCAATGCTCCATAGCACTTTTCATCACAATGCTACATGACCACATTTATCACAATGTTCCATGACCACTTTAATCACAGTGCTCCATGACCACTTTCATCACAATGCCCCATGACCCCTGTAATCAAAATGCTCCATGGCCCTTGTCGCCACAATGCTCCAGGACCCGTCATCACAATTCTCCATGGCCCTTGTCATCACAATGCTCCATGGCGCTTGTCATCACAATGATCCAGAGCCTTAGTGCTTGAGTTGGGAGTAGTGTCATTGCCTCCGTTAGGGACACTGTCATTGCCTGAATTGGGAGTAGTGTCAGAGCCTTAGTTAGGGACAGCGCCAGGGCGAGTTGGGAGTAGTGCCAGTGCCTTAGTTAGGGACAGCACCAGTGCTTGCGTTGGGAGTAGTGTCAGGGCCATAGTTAGGGACAGTGTCAGTGGCTGAGATGGGAATAGTGTCAGGGCCTTAGTTACGGACATTGTCAGTGCCTAAGTTGGGATTTTTGTCAGGGTCTTTATTATGGACAGTGTCAGGGCCTGAGTTAAGAGTAGTGTCAAGGCCTTAATTTGGAAGAGTGTCAGTGTCTCAGTTTGGAGTAGTGTCAGACCCTTAGTTAGGAACAGCCTCAGTGCCTGAGTTGGGAGTAGTGACATGGCTTAAGTTATGGACAGTGTCAGGGACTGAGTTAAGAATGGTCTCAGGACCTTAGTTAGGGACAGTGTCAGTGACTGTGTTAGGAATAGTGTCAGCACCTAAGTTAGGAGTAGTCTGAGACCGGTAGTTAGGAACAGTGTCAGGGCCTGAGTTGTGAGTAGTTTCAGGGCCTTAGTTAGAGAAAGTGTCAGTGCCGGGTTTGGGAGTTATGTCAGGGCCTTAGTTAGGGACAGTGTCAGTGCCTGAGTTGGGAGTAGTGTCAGGGCCTAGTTAGGGACAGGGTCAGTGCCTGAGTTGTGAGTAGTTTCAGGGCCGTAGTTAGAGAAAGTGTCAGTGCCGGAGTTGGGAGTTATGTCAGGGCCTTAGTTAGGGACAGTGTCAGTGCCTGAGTTGGGAGTAGTGTCAGGTCCCAGTTAGGGACAGGGTCAGTGCCTGAATTGGGAGTAGTTTCAGGGCCTTAGTTAGAGAAAGTGTCAGTGCCGGAGTTGGGAGTTATGTCAGGGCCTTAGTTAGGGACAGTGTCAGGGCCTGAGTTGGGAGTAGTGTCAGGGCCTAGTTAGGGACAGTGTCAGTGCCTGAGTTGGAAGTAGTGTCAGGGCATTAGGGACAGTGTCAGTGGCTGCGATGGGAGTAGTGTCAGGGTCTTAGTTAGGGAGAGTGTCAGTGCCTGAGTTGGGAATAGTCTCAGGGTCTTTTCTGGGGACAGCATCAGGGCATGAGTTAAAAGTAGTGTCAAGGCCTTAGTTAGGGAGAGTGTCAGTGCCTGTGTTGGGAGTAGTATCAGGCCCTTCGTTAGGGACAGTGTCAGGGTCTGAGGTAGAAGTAGTCTCAGGGCCTTAGTTAGGTAGCGTGTCAATGCCTAAGTAAGTAGTAGTGTGAGGGCCTTAGTTAGGGACAGTGTCAATGCCTGTGTTGGCAGTAGTGTCAGAGACTTAGTAAGGGACACCGTCAGTGCCTGCGTTGGGAGTAGTGTCAGAGCCTTAGTTAGGGACACCGTCAGTGCCTGCGTTGGGAGTAGTGTCAGGGCCTTACTTAGGGACAGCGTCAGTGCCTGAGTTAGGAGTAGTGTGATGGCCGTAGTTAGGGACACTCTCAGTGCCAGAGTTGGGGGTAGCGGCAGGCCTTTGTTAGGGACTGTGCCAGGGCCTGAGTTAAGAGTAGTGTCAAGTCCTTAGTTAGGGACAGTGTTAGTGCCTGAGTTGAGAGTAATGTCAAGACCTTAGTTAGGGACAATGTCAGTGCGTAGTTTGGGAGTACTGTCAGGGCCTTAGTTAGGGACAGTGTCAGTGCCTGAGTTGGGAGTACTGTCAGGGCGTATTTAGGGACAGTCTCAATGCCTATTTTGGGAGTAGTTTCACGGCCTTAGTTAGTGATATTATCAGTGCCTGAGTAAGGAGTAGTGTCCGGGCCTTAGTTAGGGACAGTGTCAGTTGCTTAGTTAGGAGTAGCGTCACGGCCTAAGTTAGGGCCAGTGTCAGTGCCTGAGTCAGGAGTAGAGTCAGGGCCTAAGTTAAGGACAGTGTCATTGCTTGAGATAGGAGTAGTGTCAGGGCCTTAGTTAGGGACATTGTCAGGGCATGATTTAGGAGTTGTTTTAGGGTGTGAGCTATGAATAGTGTCAGGGCCTTAGTTAGTGACAGTGTCAGTGCTGAGTTTGGAGTAGTATCAGGGCCTTAGTTAGAGACAGTGTCAGGGCCTGAGTTAGGTGTTTGTCAGGGCCTTAGTTAGGGACAGTGTCAGAGCCTGATTTAGGAGTAGTGTCAGAGGCTTTGTTAGGGACAGTGTCAGGGCCTGAGTTAAGAGTAGTGTCACAGCTTTAGTTAGGACCAGTGTCAGGGCCTTAGTTAAGTCCAACATCAGCGCCTATGATAGGAATCAGATCAGGACCTGTGTTCCAGGTAATGTCAGGGCCTTATTTAAGAACAATGTCAGGGCCTGAGTCCTGACTTACTCCTTACTCTCCTCACTAAGGACTTTGGACACTACTGCTAATTCAGGCCCTGATAATGTCCCTAACTAAGGCCCTGACACTTTCCCTGGCTAAGGCCCTGAACTTTTCCTAAGTCAGGCCCTGATACTGTCCCTAACAATGGCCCTGACACTACACCTAACTGAGGCCCCGACATGATACCTAACAAAGGCTTTGTTGCTAGTCCAAACTAAAGCCCTAAAATTGGTCCTAAATAAGGCCTTGACACTAATCCTAACTCAGGCCCTAAAACTGTCCCTAACTAAGGCCCTGATAGTATGCCTAACTCAGGCCCTCATACGATTCCTAACAATGGCTCTGATGCTAGTCCAAACTAAGGCCCTGAAATTGGTCCTAAATAAGGCCTTGACACTAATCCTAACTCAGGCCCTAGCACTGTCCCTAACTAGGTCTCTGACAATACACCTAAATCAGACCCTGACACTGTCCCTAAGCAAGGCCCTGACACTACTCCTAACTCAGTCCCTTACACTGTACCTAACAAAGTCTCTGATGCTAGGCCTAACTCAGGCCCTGAAACCGTCTGTAACGAAGGCCCTGCTGCCATCACTATCAAAAGTCCTGACATTATCCTGAGCTAATATCCTGACCTATGTCTTTCCAAGGTCCTGAAACTGTCCCAAAGTAAGCCCTGACGCTGTCCCTAAGTGAAGACCTGAGGCTGTCCCTAACTCAGGCCCTGAAGCTTTCCTGAACTGAAGCCTTGAAGCTGTGACTAATTCAGGCCCTGATCATGTACCTAACGAAGACCTTAATGCTGATCCAGCAAAGACGCTGATGCTGCTCCAAAGTCATGCCCTGACAGTGTGCCCAGCTAAGGGCCTGATGCTAAGCCTCACTCAGGCCCTGTCGCTCTCCCTAAGTCAGGCCCTGACACTGTCACTAACTAAGGCCCTGACTCTACTCCTAATTCAGTCCCGAACATTGTATCTAACAAAGGCTCTGATACTAGTCGTAACTCAGGGCCTGACACTGTCTCTAACTAAGGGCTGCTGCCATCAACATCTAAAGTCCTGACATTATCCGGAGCTAATAACCTGACCCATGTCTTACCAAGGTCCTGAAACTGTCCCAAAGTAAGCCCTGACGCTGCCCCTAAGTGAGGACCTGAAGCTTTCCCTAACTAACTCAGGCCTTGATGCTGTGACTAACTCAGACCCTGATCATGTCTTTAACTAAGACCCTAAGGCTGATCCAACAGAGGCCCTGATGCTGCTCCTAAGTCATGCCCCGATAGTGTCCCCCACTAAGTGTCTGATGCTAGGCCTCACTCAGACCCTATCGCTCTCCCTAAGTCAGGCTCTGATGCTGTCCCTACCTGAAGCCCTAACACTGGTTCTGAATAAGGTCCTGAGTGTCTCCGTAACAAAGGTCTTCACACTATCCTTAGGTCATTTCCTGACACTATCCCTAGATGTTAAACTGACACGGTCCCTAGCTAATGTCCTGCCTCTTATGCTAACTGAAGCCCTTAGGCTGTGCCTACCTCAGGCACTGAATTTAGTCCCAAGACCATGAAACTGTCCCGAACTAAGGCCTAGATGCTCGCCCTACATCCGGCCCTGACACTGTCCCTAACTAAGGCCCTAACACTATTGCTAACTGAGGATCTGACACTGGAGCTATCAGAGGCCCGCTACTCCTAACTAACGCCTTGAAACTTTCCCTAACGTAGGCGCTGCTACCATCAATATCTAAAGTCCTGACATTATCCTGAGCTAATATCCTGACCCATGTCTTACCAAGGTCCTGAAACTCTCCCAACGTTAGCCCTGACACTGTCCCTAAGTGAGGCCCTGAGGCTGTCCCTCACAGAGGTCCTGATAATGTCTTTAACTAAACTCTAATGCTGATCTTACAGAGACCCTTATGTTGATCCTATGTCATGCCCTGACGCTGTCCGGAGCTAAGGCCCTGACTCTAGGCATCACTCAGGCCCTGTCGCTCTCCCTACGTCAGGCTAAGACTCTGTCCCTACCTGAAGCCCTGACACTGGGCCTAAATTAGGCACTGATGCTCTAATTAGCTATGGTCTTGACACTATCCCTAGGTCATTTCCTGACACTATCCCTAGATCTTAACCTAAACTTGTCTTTAGCTATTGTCGAGCCTCTTATGCTAACTAAATCCCTGATGCTGTCTCTAACTAAGAGCCTGAAATTAGTCCCGAGGCCGTCAACCTGTCCCTAACTGAGGTTGGAGGCTCATCCTAACTGAGGCGCTGACACTGTCCCTAACTAAAGCCCTGACACTGTACTTTACAAGGGCTCTGATGCTAGTCCTAACTCAGGCCCTGACACTGTCTCTAAGTAAGGCTCAGAATTTGCCCCTACTATAGGCCCTGCTGTCAGCAATAACTAAAAACTGGACACTAGCCTGAGCTAATATCCTGACATATTTCTAACCAAGGTCCTGACACTGTCCCTAAGAAAGCCCTGTCGCTGTCCCTGTGTTAAGAACTGAGGCTGTCCCTAACTCAGGCCCTGAAGCTTTCCCTAACTGAGGCTTAGAAGCTGTGACTAAGTCAGGCCCTGTTCATATCTGTAACAAAGACGCTAAGGCTGATCCAACAGAGGCGCTGATTCTGTTCCTAAGTCATGCCCTGACAGTGTCCTCAGCTAAGGGCCTGACGCTAGGCCTCACTCAGGCCCTGTCGCTCTCCCTAAGTCAGGCTCTGATGCTGTCCCTACCTGAAGCCCTGACACTGGTTCTAAATAAGGATCTGATACTCTCAGTAACTAAGGTTTTCACACTATGCTTAGGTCCTTTCCTGACACTATCCCTAGACCATAACCTGACCCTGTCCCAGCAAAAGTCGTGCCTCTTATGCTAACTACAGCCCTGCTGCTGTCCATAACTAAGGGCCTAAAATGACTCTCGAGGCTGTGACCCTGTCCGTACCTAAGGCCTCGATGTTCGTCCTAATTCAGGGCCTGACACTGTCCCTAACTAAGGCCCTGCTGCCGTCAGTATCTAAAGTCCTGACACTATCCTGAGCTAATTTCTTGACCCATCTCTTACCAAGGTCCTGAAACTGTCCCTAAGGAAGCCCTGATGCTGTCTCTAAGTGAGGCCTTGAGGCTGTCCCTAACAGAGGCCCTGATAATGTCTTTCACATAGCCCCTGAGGCTGATCCTACCGGGGCTCTTAGGCTGCTCCTAAGTCATGCCCTGACACTGTCTCTAGCTAAGGCCCTGACGCTAGGCCTCACTCAGGCCCTGTCCCACTCCGTAAGTCAGGCTCTGACGCTGTTCCTACCCGAAGCCCTGACACTCACTGCTCCTAAATTAGGTCCTGATGTGCTAAGTAACTAAGGTCTTGACAATATCCCTAGGTCATTTCCTGACACTCTCCCTAGACCTTAACCTAACCTTCTCTTTAGCTAATGTCGAGATTAGCTAAAGAGATTCTTTAGAACGAGATTCTTTCATCTTCTGAATATAGTTTTCTTCAAAACATAATTTTTATAGTGTTACTAACTTTAAACAAAATGTACTCAACTGCTGTGGAATATTCCTTCATAGGAGCGTGCATGGTTCACTTCTGCATCTGCTTGTGGTGGTGTTCAGGTTGCTTTCAGCTGTAGATCCCCTTATGCTAGCTAAATCCCTGATTCTGTCCCTAAATGAGGCCCTGAATTTAGGTCCGAGGCCGTGAACCTGTCCCTAACTGAGGCCTGGAGGCTCGTCCTAATGCAGGCCCTGACACTGTCCCCAACTAAGGCTCTGACACTACACCTAACTCAGTCACTGACACTGTACCTAACAAAGGCTCTGATGCTAGTCCTAACTTAGGCCCTGACACTGCCTCTAACTAAGGCCCTGCTGCCGTCAATATCTGAACACCTGATATTATCCTGAGCTAATAGCCTGACCCATGTCTTATCAAGGTCCTGAAACTTTCCCAAAGTAAGCCCTGACGCTGTCCCTAAGTGAGGCCTTGAGGCTATCCCTAACGGAGGCCCTGATAATAGCTTTAACGAAGACCCTAATGCTGATCCTACAGAGGCCTTTATGCTGCTCCTAAGTCATGCCCTGATACTGTCCCTTACTCAGGCCCTAAAGATAGGCCTCACTTAGGCCCTGTTGCTGTACCTCAGTTAGGCTCTGACGCTGTCCGTACATCCAGCCCTGGCGCTGGTCCTGATTAAGGCGCTCACGCTGCTGCTAACTAAGGCCCTGATGCTCTCAATAACTAAGGTCTTCTCGTTATCCCTTGGTCATTTCCTTTCACTATCTCTGGCCTGGGACCTGACTCTGTCCCGAGATAATCTCCTGCATCTTCTGCTAACTGAAACCCTAATGCTCTCCCTAACTAAGGCCCTGACTACTCCTAACTAAGGCCATGACACTGAATCTAACAAAGGCCCGGAATCTGTCCTTAATATAGGCCCTGCTGCCAGCAATAACTAAAATCCTGACACTCTCCTGAGCTAATATCCTGACTCATTTCTAACCAAGGTCCTGACACTGTCCCTAAGAAAGCCCTGTCGCTGTCTTTAAGTGAAGACCTGAGGCTGTCTGTAACTCAGACCCTGAAGCTTTCCCTAACTGAGGCCTTGACGCTGTGACTAACTTGGGCTCCGGTCATGTCTTTAACTAAGAGCCTAAAGCTGATCCAACAAAGGCACTGATGCTGCTCCTAAGTCATTCCCTGACAGTGTCCCCAGCTAAGGGCCTGACATCAGGCCTCACTCAGGCCCTGTCGCTCTTCCTAAGTCAGGCCCTGATGCTGTGCCTACCTGAAGCCCTAACGCTGCTTCTGAATAAGTCCCTGAGAGTCTCAGTAACAAAGGTCTTCACACTCTCCTTAGGTCATTTCCTGACACGATTCCAAGCCTTTACCCTAAACCTGTCCCGAGCTAATGTCCTACCTCTTATGCTAACTGAAGACCTTATGCTGTGCCTAATTCAGGCACTGAATTTAGTCCCAAGGCCGCTAGACTGTCCCTAACTCGGCTCGATGCCCTTATCGTCACAATGTTCCATGACCACTGTCATCACAATGCTCCACGCCCTTGTCATCACAATGCTCCATAACCCCTGTCATCACAATGCTCCATGACCTTTGTCATCGCAATGCTACATGCCATTGTCATCACAATGCTCCATGCCCTTATCATCACAATGCTCCATGACCCCTTTCATCACAATGCTCCATGACCATTGTCTAAAATGCTACATGTCTGTGAAATCACAAAGCTCCATGCCCCCTGTCATCACAAGTCTCCATGACTCTTGTCATCACAATGCTCCATGACCCTTGTCATCACAATGCTCCATGATCCTTGTAATCAAAATGCTCCTTGACCCTTTCTTCACAATGTTACAGTACCCCTTTCTTCACAATGCTCCATGCCGCTGGTCACCACAATGCTCCATGACTTCTGTCATCACAATGCTCCATGTCTCTTGTCATTAAAATGCTCCATGGCCCCTGTCATCACAATGCTGCAGGATCCTTATAATCTCAATGCTCCATGGTCCTCGTCATCACAAATCTCCACGCATTTGTCATCACAATGCTCCATGACCCCTGTCATCCCAATGCTCCATAGCACTTTTCATCACAATGCTACATGACCACATTTATCACAATGTTCCATGACCACTTTAATCACAGTGCTCCATGACCACTTTCATCACAATGCCCCATGACCCCTGTAATCAAAATGCTCCATGGCCCTTGTCGCCACAATGCTCCAGGACCCGTCATCACAATTCTCCATGGCCCTTGTCATCACAATGCTCCATGGCGCTTGTCATCACAATGATCCAGAGCCTTAGTGCTTGAGTTGGGAGTAGTGTCATTGCCTCCGTTAGGGACACTGTCATTGCCTGAATTGGGAGTAGTGTCAGAGCCTTAGTTAGGGACAGCGCCAGGGCGAGTTGGGAGTAGTGCCAGTGCCTTAGTTAGGGACAGCACCAGTGCTTGCGCTGGGAGTAGTGTCAGGGCCATAGTTAGGGACAGTGTCAGTGGCTGAGATGGGAATAGTGTCAGGGCCTTAGTTACGGACATTGTCAGTGCCTAAGTTGGGATTTTTGTCAGGGTCTTTATTATGGACAGTGTCAGGGCCTGAGTTAAGAGTAGTGTCAAGGCCTTAATTTGGAAGAGTGTCAGTGTCTCAGTTTGGAGTAGTGTCAGACCCTTAGTTAGGAACAGCCTCAGTGCCTGAGTTGGGAGTAGTGACATGGCTTAAGTTATGGACAGTGTCAGGGACTGAGTTAAGAATGGTCTCAGGACCTTAGTTAGGGACAGTGTCAGTGACTGTGTTAGGAATAGTGTCAGCACCTAAGTTAGGAGTAGTCTGAGACCGGTAGTTAGGAACAGTGTCAGGGCCTGAGTTGTGAGTAGTTTCAGGGCCTTAGTTAGAGAAAGTGTCAGTGCCGGGTTTGGGAGTTATGTCAGGGCCTTAGTTAGGGACAGTGTCAGTGCCTGAGTTGGGAGTAGTGTCAGGGCCTAGTTAGGGACAGGGTCAGTGCCTGAGTTGTGAGTAGTTTCAGGGCCGTAGTTAGAGAAAGTGTCAGTGCCGGAGTTGGGAGTTATGTCAGGGCCTTAGTTAGGGACAGTGTCAGTGCCTGAGTTGGGAGTAGTGTCAGGTCCCAGTTAGGGACAGGGTCAGTGCCTGAATTGGGAGTAGTTTCAGGGCCTTAGTTAGAGAAAGTGTCAGTGCCGGAGTTGGGAGTTATGTCAGGGCCTTAGTTAGGGACAGTGTCAGGGCCTGAGTTGGGAGTAGTGTCAGGGCCTAGTTAGGGACAGTGTCAGTGCCTGAGTTGGAAGTAGTGTCAGGGCATTAGGGACAGTGTCAGTGGCTGCGATGGGAGTAGTGTCAGGGTCTTAGTTAGGGAGAGTGTCAGTGCCTGAGTTGGGAATAGTCTCAGGGTCTTTTCTGGGGACAGCATCAGGGCATGAGTTAAAAGTAGTGTCAAGGCCTTAGTTAGGGAGAGTGTCAGTGCCTGTGTTGGGAGTAGTATCAGGCCCTTCGTTAGGGACAGTGTCAGGGTCTGAGGTAGAAGTAGTCTCAGGGCCTTAGTTAGGTAGCGTGTCAATGCCTAAGTAAGTAGTAGTGTGAGGGCCTTAGTTAGGGACAGTGTCAATGCCTGTGTTGGCAGTAGTGTCAGAGACTTAGTAAGGGACACCGTCAGTGCCTGCGTTGGGAGTAGTGTCAGAGCCTTAGTTAGGGACACCGTCAGTGCCTGCGTTGGGAGTAGTGTCAGGGCCTTACTTAGGGACAGCGTCAGTGCCTGAGTTAGGAGTCGTGTGATGGCCGTAGTTAGGGACACTCTCAGTGCCAGAGTTGGGGGTAGCGGCAGGCCTTTGTTAGGGACTGTGCCAGGGCCTGAGTTAAGAGTAGTGTCAAGTCCTTAGTTAGGGACAGTGTTAGTGCCTGAGTTGAGAGTAATGTCAAGACCTTAGTTAGGGACAATGTCAGTGCGTAGTTTGGGAGTACTGTCAGGGCCTTAGTTAGGGACAGTGTCAGTGCCTGAGTTGGGAGTACTGTCAGGGCGTATTTAGGGACAGTCTCAATGCCTATTTTGGGAGTAGTGTCACGGCCTTAGTTAGTGATATTATCAGTGCCTGAGTAAGGAGTAGTGTCCGGGCCTTAGTTAGGGACAGTGTCAGTTGCTTAGTTAGGAGTAGCGTCACGGCCTAAGTTAGGGCCAGTGTCAGTGCCTGAGTCAGGAGTAGAGTCAGGGCCTAAGTTAAGGACAGTGTCATTGCTTGAGATAGGAGTAGTGTCAGGGCCTTAGTTAGGGACATTGTCAGGGCATGATTTAGGAGTTGTTTTAGGGTGTGAGCTATGAATAGTGTCAGGGCCTTAGTTAGTGACAGTGTCAGTGCTGAGTTTGGAGTAGTATCAGGGCCTTAGTTAGAGACAGTGTCAGGGCCTGAGTTAGGTGTTTGTCAGGGCCTTAGTTAGGGACAGTGTCAGAGCCTGATTTAGGAGTAGTGTCAGAGGCTTTGTTAGGGACAGTGTCAGGGCCTGAGTTAAGAGTAGTGTCACAGCTTTAGTTAGGACCAGTGTCAGGGCCTTAGTTAAGTCCAACATCAGCGCCTATGATAGGAATCAGATCAGGACCTGTGTTCCAGGTAATGTCAGGGCCTTATTTAAGAACAGTGTCAGGGCCTGAGTCCTGACTTACTCCTTACTCTCCTCACTAAGGACTTTGGACACTACTGCTAATTCAGGCCCTGATAATGTCCCTAACTAAGGCCCTGACACTTTCCCTGGCTAAGGCCCTGAACTTTTCCTAAGTCAGGCCCTGATACTGTCCCTAACAATGGCCCTGACACTACACCTAACTGAGGCCCCGACATGATACCTAACAAAGGCTTTGTTGCTAGTCCAAACTAAAGCCCTAAAATTGGTCCTAAATAAGGCCTTGACACTAATCCTAACTCAGGCCCTAAAACTGTCCCTAACTAAGGCCCTGATAGTATGCCTAACTCAGGCCCTCATACGATTCCTAACAATGGCTCTGATGCTAGTCCAAACTAAGGCCCTGAAATTGGTCCTAAATAAGGCCTTGACACTAATCCTAACTCAGGCCCTAGCACTGTCCCTAACTAGGTCTCTGACAATACACCTAAATCAGACCCTGACACTGTCCCTAAGCAAGGCCCTGACACTACTCCTAACTCAGTCCCTTACACTGTACCTAACAAAGTCTCTGATGCTAGGCCTAACTCAGGCCCTGAAACCGTCTGTAACGAAGGCCCTGCTGCCATCACTATCAAAAGTCCTGACATTATCCTGAGCTAATATCCTGACCTATGTCTTTCCAAGGTCCTGAAACTGTCCCAAAGTAAGCCCTGACGCTGTCCCTAAGTGAAGACCTGAGGCTGTCCCTAACTCAGGCCCTCAAGCTTTCCTGAACTGAAGCCTTGAAGCTGTGACTAATTCAGGCCCTGATCATGTACCTAACGAAGACCTTAATGCTGATCCAGCAAAGACGCTGATGCTGCTCCAAAGTCATGCCCTGACAGTGTGCCCAGCTAAGGGCCTGATGCTAAGCCTCACTCAGGCCCTGTCGCTCTCCCTAAGTCAGGCCCTGACACTGTCACTAACTAAGGCCCTGACTCTACTCCTAATTCAGTCCCGAACATTGTATCTAACAAAGGCTCTGATACTAGTCGTAACTCAGGGCCTGACACTGTCTCTAACTAAGGGCTGCTGCCATCAACATCTAAAGTCCTGACATTATCCGGAGCTAATAACCTGACCCATGTCTTACCAAGGTCCTGAAACTGTCCCAAAGTAAGCCCTGACGCTGCCCCTAAGTGAGGACCTGAAGCTTTCCCTAACTAACTCAGGCCTTGATGCTGTGACTAACTCAGACCCTGATCATGTCTTTAACTAAGACCCTAAGGCTGATCCAACAGAGGCCCTGATGCTGCTCCTAAGTCATGCCCCGATAGTGTCCCCCACTAAGTGTCTGATGCTAGGCCTCACTCAGACCCTATCGCTCTCCCTAAGTCAGGCTCTGATGCTGTCCCTACCTGAAGCCCTAACACTGGTTCTGAATAAGGTCCTGAGTGTCTCCGTAACAAAGGTCTTCACACTATCCTTAGGTCATTTCCTGACACTATCCCTAGATGTTAAACTGACACGGTCCCTAGCTAATGTCCTGCCTCTTATGCTAACTGAAGCCCTTAGGCTGTGCCTACCTCAGGCACTGAATTTAGTCCCAAGACCATGAAACTGTCCCGAACTAAGGCCTAGATGCTCGCCCTACATCCGGCCCTGACACTGTCCCTAACTAAGGCCCTAACACTATTGCTAACTGAGGATCTGACACTGGAGCTATCAGAGGCCCGCTACTCCTAACTAACGCCTTGAAACTTTCCCTAACGTAGGCGCTGCTACCATCAATATCTAAAGTCCTGACATTATCCTGAGCTAATATCCTGACCCATGTCTTACCAAGGTCCTGAAACTCTCCCAACGTTAGCCCTGACACTGTCCCTAAGTGAGGCCCTGAGGCTGTCCCTCACAGAGGTCCTGATAATGTCTTTAACTAAACTCTAATGCTGATCTTACAGAGACCCTTATGTTGATCCTATGTCATGCCCTGACGCTGTCCGGAGCTAAGGCCCTGACTCTAGGCATCACTCAGGCCCTGTCGCTCTCCCTACGTCAGGCTAAGACTCTGTCCCTACCTGAAGCCCTGACACTGGGCCTAAATTAGGCACTGATGCTCTAATTAGCTATGGTCTTGACACTATCCCTAGGTCATTTCCTGACACTATCCCTAGATCTTAACCTAAACTTGTCTTTAGCTATTGTCGAGCCTCTTATGCTAACTAAATCCCTGATGCTGTCTCTAACTAAGAGCCTGAAATTAGTCCCGAGGCCGTCAACCTGTCCCTAACTGAGGTTGGAGGCTCATCCTAACTGAGGCGCTGACACTGTCCCTAACTAAAGCCCTGACACTGTACTTTACAAGGGCTCTGATGCTAGTCCTAACTCAGGCCCTGACACTGTCTCTAAGTAAGGCTCAGAATTTGCCCCTAATATAGGCCCTGCTGTCAGCAATAACTAAAAACTGGACACTAGCCTGAGCTAATATCCTGACATATTTCTAACCAAGGCCCTGACACTGTCCCTAAGAAAGCCCTGTCGCTGTCCCTGTGTTAAGAACTGAGGCTGTCCCTAACTCAGGCCCTGAAGCTTTCCCTAACTGAGGCCTAGAAGCTGTGACTAAGTCAGGCCCTGTTCATATCTGTAACAAAGACGCTAAGGCTGATCCAACAGAGGCGCTGATTCTGTTCCTAAGTCATGCCCTGACAGTGTCCTCAGCTAAGGGCCTGACGCTAGGCCTCACTCAGGCCCTGTCGCTCTCCCTAAGTCAGGCCCTGTCGCTCTCCCTAAGTCAGGCTCTGATGCTGTCCCTACCTGAAGCCCTGACACTGGTTCTAAATAAGGATCTGATACTCTCAGTAACTAAGGTTTTCACACTATGCTTAGGTCCTTTCCTGACACTATCCCTAGACCATAACCTGACCCTGTCCCAGCAAAAGTCGTGCCTCTTATGCTAACTACAGCCCTGCTGCTGTCCATAACTAAGGGCCTAAAATGACTCTCGAGGCTGTGACCCTGTCCGTACCTAAGGCCTCGATGTTCGTCCTAATTCAGGGCCTGACACTGTCCCTAACTAAGGCCCTGCTGCCGTCAGTATCTAAAGTCCTGACACTATCCTGAGCTAATTTCTTGACCCATCTCTTACCAAGGTCCTGAAACTGTCCCTAAGGAAGCCCTGATGCTGTCTCTAAGTGAGACCTTGAGGCTGTCCCTAACAGAGGCCCTGATAATATCTTTCACATAGCCCCTGAGGCTGATCCTACCGGGGCTCTTATGCTGCTCCTAAGTCATGCCCTGACACTGTCTCTAGCTAAGGCCCTGACGCTAGGCCTCACTCAGGCCCTGTCCCACTCCGTAAGTCAGGCTCTGACGCTGTTCCTACCCGAAGCCCTGACACTCACTGCTCCTAAATTAGGTCCTGATGTGCTAAGTAACTAAGGTCTTGACAATATCCCTAGGTCATTTCCTGACACTCTCCCTAGACCTTAACCTAACCTTCTCTTTAGCTAATGTCGAGATTAGCTAAAGAGATTCTTTAGAACGAGATTCTTTCATCTTCTGAATATAGTTTTCTTCAAAACATAATTTTTATAGTGTTACTAACTTTAAACAAAATGTACTCAACTGCTGTGGAATATTCCTTCATAGGAGCGTGCATGGTTCACTTCTGCATCTGCTTGTGGTGGTGTTCAGGTTGCTTTCAGCTGTAGATCCCCTTATGCTAGCTAAATCCCTGATTCTGTCCCTAAATGAGGCCCTGAATTTAGGTCCGAGGCCGTGAACCTGTCCCTAACTGAGGCCTGGAGGCTCGTCCTAATGCAGGCCCTGACACTGTCCCCAACTAAGGCTCTGACACTACACCTAACTCAGTCACTGACACTGTACCTAACAAAGGCTCTGATGCTAGTCCTAACTTAGGCCCTGACACTGCCTCTAACTAAGGCCCTGCTGCCGTCAATATCTGAACACCTGATATTATCCTGAGCTAATAGCCTGACCCATGTCTTATCAAGGTCCTGAAACTTTCCCAAAGTAAGCCCTGACGCTGTCCCTAAGTGAGGCCTTGAGGCTATCCCTAACGGAGGCCCTGATAATAGCTTTAACGAAGACCCTAATGCTGATCCTACAGAGGCCTTTATGCTGCTCCTAAGTCATGCCCTGATACTCTCCCTTACTCAGGCCCTAAAGATAGGCCTCACTTAGGCCCTGTTGCTGTACCTCAGTTAGGCTCTGACGCTGTCCGTACATCCAGCCCTGGCGCTGGTCCTGATTAAGGCGCTCACGCTGCTGCTAACTAAGGCCCTGATGCTCTCAATAACTAAGGTCTTCTCGTTATCCCTTGGTCATTTCCTTTCACTATCTCTGGCCTGGGACCTGACTCTGTCCCGAGATAATCTCCTGCATCTTCTGCTAACTGAAACCCTAATGCTCTCCCTAACTAAGGCCCTGACTACTCCTAACTAAGGCCATGACACTGAATCTAACAAAGGCCCGGAATCTGTCCTTAATATAGGCCCTGCTGCCAGCAATAACTAAAATCCTGACACTCTCCTGAGCTAATATCCTGACTCATTTCTAACCAAGGTCCTGACACTGTCCCTAAGAAAGCCCTGTCGCTGTCTTTAAGTGAAGACCTGAGGCTGTCTGTAACTCAGACCCTGAAGCTTTCCCTAACTGAGGCCTTGACGCTGTGACTAACTTGGGCTCCGGTCATGTCTTTAACTAAGAGCCTAAAGCTGATCCAACAAAGGCACTGATGCTGCTCCTAAGTCATTCCCTGACAGTGTCCCCAGCTAAGGGCCTGACATCAGGCCTCACTCAGGCCCTGTCGCTCTTCCTAAGTCAGGCCCTGATGCTGTGCCTACCTGAAGCCCTAACGCTGCTTCTGAATAAGTCCCTGAGAGTCTCAGTAACAAAGGTCTTCACACTCTCCTTAGGTCATTTCCTGACACGATTCCAAGCCTTTACCCTAAACCTGTCCCGAGCTAATGTCCTACCTCTTATGCTAACTGAAGACCTTATGCTGTGCCTAATTCAGGCACTGAATTTAGTCCCAAGGCCGCTAGACTGTCCCTAACTCGGCTCGATGCCCTTATCGTCACAATGTTCCATGACCACTGTCATCACAATGCTCCACGCCCTTGTCATCACAATGCTCCATAACCCCTGTCATCACAATGCTCCATGACCTTTGTCATCGCAATGCTACATGCCATTGTCATCACAATGCTCCATGCCCTTATCATCACAATGCTCCATGACCCCTTTCATCACAATGCTCCATGACCATTGTCTAAAATGCTACATGTCTGTGAAATCACAAAGCTCCATGCCCCCTGTCATCACAAGTCTCCATGACTCTTGTCATCACAATGCTCCATGACCCTTGTCATCACAATGCTCCATGATCCTTGTAATCAAAATGCTCCTTGACCCTTTCTTCACAATGTTACAGTACCCCTTTCTTCACAATGCTCCATGCCGCTGGTCACCACAATGCTCCATGACTTCTGTCATCACAATGCTCCATGTCTCTTGTCATTAAAATGCTCCATGGCCCCTGTCATCACAATGCTGCATGATGCTTATAATCTCAATGCTCCATGGTCCTCGTCATCACAAATCTCCACGCATTTGTCATCACAATGCTCCATGACCCCTGTCATCCCAATGCTCCATAGCACTTTTCATCACAATGCTACATGACCACATTTATCACAATGTTCCATGACCACTTTAATCACAGTGCTCCATGACCACTTTCATCACAATGCCCCATGACCCCTGTAATCAAAATGCTCCATGGCCCTTGTCGCCACAATGCTCCAGGACCCGTCATCACAATTCTCCATGGCCCTTGTCATCACAATGCTCCATGGCGCTTGTCATCACAATGATCCAGAGCCTTAGTGCTTGAGTTGGGAGTAGTGTCATTGCCTCCGTTAGGGACACTGTCATTGCCTGAATTGGGAGTAGTGTCAGAGCCTTAGTTAGGGACAGCGCCAGGGCGAGTTGGGAGTAGTGCCAGTGCCTTAGTTAGGGACAGCACCAGTGCTTGCGCTGGGAGTAGTGTCAGGGCCATAGTTAGGGACAGTGTCAGTGGCTGAGATGGGAATAGTGTCAGGGCCTTAGTTACGGACATTGTCAGTGCCTAAGTTGGGATTTTTGTCAGGGTCTTTATTATGGACAGTGTCAGGGCCTGAGTTAAGAGTAGTGTCAAGGCCTTAATTTGGAAGAGTGTCAGTGTCTCAGTTTGGAGTAGTGTCAGACCCTTAGTTAGGAACAGCCTCAGTGCCTGAGTTGGGAGTAGTGACATGGCTTAAGTTATGGACAGTGTCAGGGACTGAGTTAAGAATGGTCTCAGGACCTTAGTTAGGGACAGTGTCAGTGACTGTGTTAGGAATAGTGTCAGCACCTAAGTTAGGAGTAGTCTGAGACCGGTAGTTAGGAACAGTGTCAGGGCCTGAGTTGTGAGTAGTTTCAGGGCCTTAGTTAGAGAAAGTGTCAGTGCCGGGTTTGGGAGTTATGTCAGGGCCTTAGTTAGGGACAGTGTCAGTGCCTGAGTTGGGAGTAGTGTCAGGGCCTAGTTAGGGACAGGGTCAGTGCCTGAGTTGTGAGTAGTTTCAGGGCCGTAGTTAGAGAAAGTGTCAGTGCCGGAGTTGGGAGTTATGTCAGGGCCTTAGTTAGGGACAGTGTCAGTGCCTGAGTTGGGAGTAGTGTCAGGTCCCAGTTAGGGACAGGGTCAGTGCCTGAATTGGGAGTAGTTTCAGGGCCTTAGTTAGAGAAAGTGTCAGTGCCGGAGTTGGGAGTTATGTCAGGGCCTTAGTTAGGGACAGTGTCAGGGCCTGAGTTGGGAGTAGTGTCAGGGCCTAGTTAGGGACAGTGTCAGTGCCTGAGTTGGAAGTAGTGTCAGGGCATTAGGGACAGTGTCAGTGGCTGCGATGGGAGTAGTGTCAGGGTCTTAGTTAGGGAGAGTGTCAGTGCCTGAGTTGGGAATAGTCTCAGGGTCTTTTCTGGGGACAGCATCAGGGCATGAGTTAAAAGTAGTGTCAAGGCCTTAGTTAGGGAGAGTGTCAGTGCCTGTGTTGGGAGTAGTATCAGGCCCTTCGTTAGGGACAGTGTCAGGGTCTGAGGTAGAAGTAGTCTCAGGGCCTTAGTTAGGTAGCGTGTCAATGCCTAAGTAAGTAGTAGTGTGAGGGCCTTAGTTAGGGACAGTGTCAATGCCTGTGTTGGCAGTAGTGTCAGAGACTTAGTAAGGGACACCGTCAGTGCCTGCGTTGGGAGTAGTGTCAGAGCCTTAGTTAGGGACACCGTCAGTGCCTGCGTTGGGAGTAGTGTCAGGGCCTTACTTAGGGACAGCGTCAGTGCCTGAGTTAGGAGTCGTGTGATGGCCGTAGTTAGGGACACTCTCAGTGCCAGAGTTGGGGGTAGCGGCAGGCCTTTGTTAGGGACTGTGCCAGGGCCTGAGTTAAGAGTAGTGTCAAGTCCTTAGTTAGGGACAGTGTTAGTGCCTGAGTTGAGAGTAATGTCAAGACCTTAGTTAGGGACAATGTCAGTGCGTAGTTTGGGAGTACTGTCAGGGCCTTAGTTAGGGACAGTGTCAGTGCCTGAGTTGGGAGTACTGTCAGGGCGTATTTAGGGACAGTCTCAATGCCTATTTTGGGAGTAGTGTCACGGCCTTAGTTAGTGATATTATCAGTGCCTGAGTAAGGAGTAGTGTCCGGGCCTTAGTTAGGGACAGTGTCAGTTGCTTAGTTAGGAGTAGCGTCACGGCCTAAGTTAGGGCCAGTGTCAGTGCCTGAGTCAGGAGTAGAGTCAGGGCCTAAGTTAAGGACAGTGTCATTGCTTGAGATAGGAGTAGTGTCAGGGCCTTAGTTAGGGACATTGTCAGGGCATGATTTAGGAGTTGTTTTAGGGTGTGAGCTATGAATAGTGTCAGGGCCTTAGTTAGTGACAGTGTCAGTGCTGAGTTTGGAGTAGTATCAGGGCCTTAGTTAGAGACAGTGTCAGGGCCTGAGTTAGGTGTTTGTCAGGGCCTTAGTTAGGGACAGTGTCAGAGCCTGATTTAGGAGTAGTGTCAGAGGCTTTGTTAGGGACAGTGTCAGGGCCTGAGTTAAGAGTAGTGTCACAGCTTTAGTTAGGACCAGTGTCAGGGCCTTAGTTAAGTCCAACATCAGCGCCTATGATAGGAATCAGATCAGGACCTGTGTTCCAGGTAATGTCAGGGCCTTATTTAAGAACAGTGTCAGGGCCTGAGTCCTGACTTACTCCTTACTCTCCTCACTAAGGACTTTGGACACTACTGCTAATTCAGGCCCTGATAATGTCCCTAACTAAGGCCCTGACACTTTCCCTGGCTAAGGCCCTGAACTTTTCCTAAGTCAGGCCCTGATACTGTCCCTAACAATGGCCCTGACACTACACCTAACTGAGGCCCCGACATGATACCTAACAAAGGCTTTGTTGCTAGTCCAAACTAAAGCCCTAAAATTGGTCCTAAATAAGGCCTTGACACTAATCCTAACTCAGGCCCTAAAACTGTCCCTAACTAAGGCCCTGATAGTATGCCTAACTCAGGCCCTCATACGATTCCTAACAATGGCTCTGATGCTAGTCCAAACTAAGGCCCTGAAATTGGTCCTAAATAAGGCCTTGACACTAATCCTAACTCAGGCCCTAGCACTGTCCCTAACTAGGTCTCTGACAATACACCTAAATCAGACCCTGACACTGTCCCTAAGCAAGGCCCTGACACTACTCCTAACTCAGTCCCTTACACTGTACCTAACAAAGTCTCTGATGCTAGGCCTAACTCAGGCCCTGAAACCGTCTGTAACGAAGGCCCTGCTGCCATCACTATCAAAAGTCCTGACATTATCCTGAGCTAATATCCTGACCTATGTCTTTCCAAGGTCCTGAAACTGTCCCAAAGTAAGCCCTGACGCTGTCCCTAAGTGAAGACCTGAGGCTGTCCCTAACTCAGGCCCTCAAGCTTTCCTGAACTGAAGCCTTGAAGCTGTGACTAATTCAGGCCCTGATCATGTACCTAACGAAGACCTTAATGCTGATCCAGCAAAGACGCTGATGCTGCTCCAAAGTCATGCCCTGACAGTGTGCCCAGCTAAGGGCCTGATGCTAAGCCTCACTCAGGCCCTGTCGCTCTCCCTAAGTCAGGCCCTGACACTGTCACTAACTAAGGCCCTGACTCTACTCCTAATTCAGTCCCGAACATTGTATCTAACAAAGGCTCTGATACTAGTCGTAACTCAGGGCCTGACACTGTCTCTAACTAAGGGCTGCTGCCATCAACATCTAAAGTCCTGACATTATCCGGAGCTAATAACCTGACCCATGTCTTACCAAGGTCCTGAAACTGTCCCAAAGTAAGCCCTGACGCTGCCCCTAAGTGAGGACCTGAAGCTTTCCCTAACTAACTCAGGCCTTGATGCTGTGACTAACTCAGACCCTGATCATGTCTTTAACTAAGACCCTAAGGCTGATCCAACAGAGGCCCTGATGCTGCTCCTAAGTCATGCCCCGATAGTGTCCCCCACTAAGTGTCTGATGCTAGGCCTCACTCAGACCCTATCGCTCTCCCTAAGTCAGGCTCTGATGCTGTCCCTACCTGAAGCCCTAACACTGGTTCTGAATAAGGTCCTGAGTGTCTCCGTAACAAAGGTCTTCACACTATCCTTAGGTCATTTCCTGACACTATCCCTAGATGTTAAACTGACACGGTCCCTAGCTAATGTCCTGCCTCTTATGCTAACTGAAGCCCTTAGGCTGTGCCTACCTCAGGCACTGAATTTAGTCCCAAGACCATGAAACTGTCCCGAACTAAGGCCTAGATGCTCGCCCTACATCCGGCCCTGACACTGTCCCTAACTAAGGCCCTAACACTATTGCTAACTGAGGATCTGACACTGGAGCTATCAGAGGCCCGCTACTCCTAACTAACGCCTTGAAACTTTCCCTAACGTAGGCGCTGCTACCATCAATATCTAAAGTCCTGACATTATCCTGAGCTAATATCCTGACCCATGTCTTACCAAGGTCCTGAAACTCTCCCAACGTTAGCCCTGACACTGTCCCTAAGTGAGGCCCTGAGGCTGTCCCTCACAGAGGTCCTGATAATGTCTTTAACTAAACTCTAATGCTGATCTTACAGAGACCCTTATGTTGATCCTATGTCATGCCCTGACGCTGTCCGGAGCTAAGGCCCTGACTCTAGGCATCACTCAGGCCCTGTCGCTCTCCCTACGTCAGGCTAAGACTCTGTCCCTACCTGAAGCCCTGACACTGGGCCTAAATTAGGCACTGATGCTCTAATTAGCTATGGTCTTGACACTATCCCTAGGTCATTTCCTGACACTATCCCTAGATCTTAACCTAAACTTGTCTTTAGCTATTGTCGAGCCTCTTATGCTAACTAAATCCCTGATGCTGTCTCTAACTAAGAGCCTGAAATTAGTCCCGAGGCCGTCAACCTGTCCCTAACTGAGGTTGGAGGCTCATCCTAACTGAGGCGCTGACACTGTCCCTAACTAAAGCCCTGACACTGTACTTTACAAGGGCTCTGATGCTAGTCCTAACTCAGGCCCTGACACTGTCTCTAAGTAAGGCTCAGAATTTGCCCCTAATATAGGCCCTGCTGTCAGCAATAACTAAAAACTGGACACTAGCCTGAGCTAATATCCTGACATATTTCTAACCAAGGCCCTGACACTGTCCCTAAGAAAGCCCTGTCGCTGTCCCTGTGTTAAGAACTGAGGCTGTCCCTAACTCAGGCCCTGAAGCTTTCCCTAACTGAGGCCTAGAAGCTGTGACTAAGTCAGGCCCTGTTCATATCTGTAACAAAGACGCTAAGGCTGATCCAACAGAGGCGCTGATTCTGTTCCTAAGTCATGCCCTGACAGTGTCCTCAGCTAAGGGCCTGACGCTAGGCCTCACTCAGGCCCTGTCGCTCTCCCTAAGTCAGGCCCTGTCGCTCTCCCTAAGTCAGGCTCTGATGCTGTCCCTACCTGAAGCCCTGACACTGGTTCTAAATAAGGATCTGATACTCTCAGTAACTAAGGTTTTCACACTATGCTTAGGTCCTTTCCTGACACTATCCCTAGACCATAACCTGACCCTGTCCCAGCAAAAGTCGTGCCTCTTATGCTAACTACAGCCCTGCTGCTGTCCATAACTAAGGGCCTAAAATGACTCTCGAGGCTGTGACCCTGTCCGTACCTAAGGCCTCGATGTTCGTCCTAATTCAGGGCCTGACACTGTCCCTAACTAAGGCCCTGCTGCCGTCAGTATCTAAAGTCCTGACACTATCCTGAGCTAATTTCTTGACCCATCTCTTACCAAGGTCCTGAAACTGTCCCTAAGGAAGCCCTGATGCTGTCTCTAAGTGAGACCTTGAGGCTGTCCCTAACAGAGGCCCTGATAATATCTTTCACATAGCCCCTGAGGCTGATCCTACCGGGGCTCTTATGCTGCTCCTAAGTCATGCCCTGACACTGTCTCTAGCTAAGGCCCTGACGCTAGGCCTCACTCAGGCCCTGTCCCACTCCATAAGTCAGGCTCTGACGCTGTTCCTACCCGAAGCCCTGACACTCACTGCTCCTAAATTAGGTCCTGATGTGCTAAGTAACTAAGGTCTTGACAATATCCCTAGGTCATTTCCTGACACTCTCCCTAGACCTTAACCTAACCTTCTCTTTAGCTAATGTCGAGATTAGCTAAAGAGATTCTTTAGAACGAGATTCTTTCATCTTCTGAATATAGTTTTCTTCAAAACATAATTTTTATAGTGTTACTAACTTTAAACAAAATGTACTCAACTGCTGTGGAATATTCCTTCATAGGAGCGTGCATGGTTCACTTCTGCATCTGCTTGTGGTGGTGTTCAGGTTGCTTTCAGCTGTAGATCCCCTTATGCTAGCTAAATCCCTGATTCTGTCCCTAAATGAGGCCCTGAATTTAGGTCCGAGGCCGTGAACCTGTCCCTAACTGAGGCCTGGAGGCTCGTCCTAATGCAGGCCCTGACACTGTCCCCAACTAAGGCTCTGACACTACACCTAACTCAGTCACTGACACTGTACCTAACAAAGGCTCTGATGCTAGTCCTAACTTAGGCCCTGACACTGCCTCTAACTAAGGCCCTGCTGCCGTCAATATCTGAACACCTGATATTATCCTGAGCTAATAGCCTGACCCATGTCTTATCAAGGTCCTGAAACTTTCCCAAAGTAAGCCCTGACGCTGTCCCTAAGTGAGGCCTTGAGGCTATCCCTAACGGAGGCCCTGATAATAGCTTTAACGAAGACCCTAATGCTGATCCTACAGAGGCCTTTATGCTGCTCCTAAGTCATGCCCTGATACTCTCCCTTACTCAGGCCCTAAAGATAGGCCTCACTTAGGCCCTGTTGCTGTACCTCAGTTAGGCTCTGACGCTGTCCGTACATCCAGCCCTGGCGCTGGTCCTGATTAAGGCGCTCACGCTGCTGCTAACTAAGGCCCTGATGCTCTCAATAACTAAGGTCTTCTCGTTATCCCTTGGTCATTTCCTTTCACTATCTCTGGCCTGGGACCTGACTCTGTCCCGAGATAATCTCCTGCATCTTCTGCTAACTGAAACCCTAATGCTCTCCCTAACTAAGGCCCTGACTACTCCTAACTAAGGCCATGACACTGAATCTAACAAAGGCCCGGAATCTGTCCTTAATATAGGCCCTGCTGCCAGCAATAACTAAAATCCTGACACTCTCCTGAGCTAATATCCTGACTCATTTCTAACCAAGGTCCTGACACTGTCCCTAAGAAAGCCCTGTCGCTGTCTTTAAGTGAAGACCTGAGGCTGTCTGTAACTCAGACCCTGAAGCTTTCCCTAACTGAGGCCTTGACGCTGTGACTAACTTGGGCTCCGGTCATGTCTTTAACTAAGAGCCTAAAGCTGATCCAACAAAGGCACTGATGCTGCTCCTAAGTCATTCCCTGACAGTGTCCCCAGCTAAGGGCCTGACATCAGGCCTCACTCAGGCCCTGTCGCTCTTCCTAAGTCAGGCCCTGATGCTGTGCCTACCTGAAGCCCTAACGCTGCTTCTGAATAAGTCCCTGAGAGTCTCAGTAACAAAGGTCTTCACACTCTCCTTAGGTCATTTCCTGACACGATTCCAAGCCTTTACCCTAAACCTGTCCCGAGCTAATGTCCTACCTCTTATGCTAACTGAAGACCTTATGCTGTGCCTAATTCAGGCACTGAATTTAGTCCCAAGGCCGCTAGACTGTCCCTAACTCGGCTCGATGCCCTTATCGTCACAATGTTCCATGACCACTGTCATCACAATGCTCCACGCCCTTGTCATCACAATGCTCCATAACCCCTGTCATCACAATGCTCCATGACCTTTGTCATCGCAATGCTACATGCCATTGTCATCACAATGCTCCATGCCCTTATCATCACAATGCTCCATGACCCCTTTCATCACAATGCTCCATGACCATTGTCTAAAATGCTACATGTCTGTGAAATCACAAAGCTCCATGCCCCCTGTCATCACAAGTCTCCATGACTCTTGTCATCACAATGCTCCATGACCCTTGTCATCACAATGCTCCATGATCCTTGTAATCAAAATGCTCCTTGACCCTTTCTTCACAATGTTACAGTACCCCTTTCTTCACAATGCTCCATGCCGCTGGTCACCACAATGCTCCATGACTTCTGTCATCACAATGCTCCATGTCTCTTGTCATTAAAATGCTCCATGGCCCCTGTCATCACAATGCTGCATGATGCTTATAATCTCAATGCTCCATGGTCCTCGTCATCACAAATCTCCACGCATTTGTCATCACAATGCTCCATGACCCCTGTCATCCCAATGCTCCATAGCACTTTTCATCACAATGCTACATGACCACATTTATCACAATGTTCCATGACCACTTTAATCACAGTGCTCCATGACCACTTTCATCACAATGCCCCATGACCCCTGTAATCAAAATGCTCCATGGCCCTTGTCGCCACAATGCTCCAGGACCCGTCATCACAATTCTCCATGGCCCTTGTCATCACAATGCTCCATGGCGCTTGTCATCACAATGATCCAGAGCCTTAGTGCTTGAGTTGGGAGTAGTGTCATTGCCTCCGTTAGGGACACTGTCATTGCCTGAATTGGGAGTAGTGTCAGAGCCTTAGTTAGGGACAGCGCCAGGGCGAGTTGGGAGTAGTGCCAGTGCCTTAGTTAGGGACAGCACCAGTGCTTGCGCTGGGAGTAGTGTCAGGGCCATAGTTAGGGACAGTGTCAGTGGCTGAGATGGGAATAGTGTCAGGGCCTTAGTTACGGACATTGTCAGTGCCTAAGTTGGGATTTTTGTCAGGGTCTTTATTATGGACAGTGTCAGGGCCTGAGTTAAGAGTAGTGTCAAGGCCTTAATTTGGAAGAGTGTCAGTGTCTCAGTTTGGAGTAGTGTCAGACCCTTAGTTAGGAACAGCCTCAGTGCCTGAGTTGGGAGTAGTGACATGGCTTAAGTTATGGACAGTGTCAGGGACTGAGTTAAGAATGGTCTCAGGACCTTAGTTAGGGACAGTGTCAGTGACTGTGTTAGGAATAGTGTCAGCACCTAAGTTAGGAGTAGTCTGAGACCGGTAGTTAGGAACAGTGTCAGGGCCTGAGTTGTGAGTAGTTTCAGGGCCTTAGTTAGAGAAAGTGTCAGTGCCGGGTTTGGGAGTTATGTCAGGGCCTTAGTTAGGGACAGTGTCAGTGCCTGAGTTGGGAGTAGTGTCAGGGCCTAGTTAGGGACAGGGTCAGTGCCTGAGTTGTGAGTAGTTTCAGGGCCGTAGTTAGAGAAAGTGTCAGTGCCGGAGTTGGGAGTTATGTCAGGGCCTTAGTTAGGGACAGTGTCAGTGCCTGAGTTGGGAGTAGTGTCAGGTCCCAGTTAGGGACAGGGTCAGTGCCTGAATTGGGAGTAGTTTCAGGGCCTTAGTTAGAGAAAGTGTCAGTGCCGGAGTTGGGAGTTATGTCAGGGCCTTAGTTAGGGACAGTGTCAGGGCCTGAGTTGGGAGTAGTGTCAGGGCCTAGTTAGGGACAGTGTCAGTGCCTGAGTTGGAAGTAGTGTCAGGGCATTAGGGACAGTGTCAGTGGCTGCGATGGGAGTAGTGTCAGGGTCTTAGTTAGGGAGAGTGTCAGTGCCTGAGTTGGGAATAGTCTCAGGGTCTTTTCTGGGGACAGCATCAGGGCATGAGTTAAAAGTAGTGTCAAGGCCTTAGTTAGGGAGAGTGTCAGTGCCTGTGTTGGGAGTAGTATCAGGCCCTTCGTTAGGGACAGTGTCAGGGTCTGAGGTAGAAGTAGTCTCAGGGCCTTAGTTAGGTAGCGTGTCAATGCCTAAGTAAGTAGTAGTGTGAGGGCCTTAGTTAGGGACAGTGTCAATGCCTGTGTTGGCAGTAGTGTCAGAGACTTAGTAAGGGACACCGTCAGTGCCTGCGTTGGGAGTAGTGTCAGAGCCTTAGTTAGGGACACCGTCAGTGCCTGCGTTGGGAGTAGTGTCAGGGCCTTACTTAGGGACAGCGTCAGTGCCTGAGTTAGGAGTCGTGTGATGGCCGTAGTTAGGGACACTCTCAGTGCCAGAGTTGGGGGTAGCGGCAGGCCTTTGTTAGGGACTGTGCCAGGGCCTGAGTTAAGAGTAGTGTCAAGTCCTTAGTTAGGGACAGTGTTAGTGCCTGAGTTGAGAGTAATGTCAAGACCTTAGTTAGGGACAATGTCAGTGCGTAGTTTGGGAGTACTGTCAGGGCCTTAGTTAGGGACAGTGTCAGTGCCTGAGTTGGGAGTACTGTCAGGGCGTATTTAGGGACAGTCTCAATGCCTATTTTGGGAGTAGTGTCACGGCCTTAGTTAGTGATATTATCAGTGCCTGAGTAAGGAGTAGTGTCCGGGCCTTAGTTAGGGACAGTGTCAGTTGCTTAGTTAGGAGTAGCGTCACGGCCTAAGTTAGGGCCAGTGTCAGTGCCTGAGTCAGGAGTAGAGTCAGGGCCTAAGTTAAGGACAGTGTCATTGCTTGAGATAGGAGTAGTGTCAGGGCCTTAGTTAGGGACATTGTCAGGGCATGATTTAGGAGTTGTTTTAGGGTGTGAGCTATGAATAGTGTCAGGGCCTTAGTTAGTGACAGTGTCAGTGCTGAGTTTGGAGTAGTATCAGGGCCTTAGTTAGAGACAGTGTCAGGGCCTGAGTTAGGTGTTTGTCAGGGCCTTAGTTAGGGACAGTGTCAGAGCCTGATTTAGGAGTAGTGTCAGAGGCTTTGTTAGGGACAGTGTCAGGGCCTGAGTTAAGAGTAGTGTCACAGCTTTAGTTAGGACCAGTGTCAGGGCCTTAGTTAAGTCCAACATCAGCGCCTATGATAGGAATCAGATCAGGACCTGTGTTCCAGGTAATGTCAGGGCCTTATTTAAGAACAGTGTCAGGGCCTGAGTCCTGACTTACTCCTTACTCTCCTCACTAAGGACTTTGGACACTACTGCTAATTCAGGCCCTGATAATGTCCCTAACTAAGGCCCTGACACTTTCCCTGGCTAAGGCCCTGAACTTTTCCTAAGTCAGGCCCTGATACTGTCCCTAACAATGGCCCTGACACTACACCTAACTGAGGCCCCGACATGATACCTAACAAAGGCTTTGTTGCTAGTCCAAACTAAAGCCCTAAAATTGGTCCTAAATAAGGCCTTGACACTAATCCTAACTCAGGCCCTAAAACTGTCCCTAACTAAGGCCCTGATAGTATGCCTAACTCAGGCCCTCATACGATTCCTAACAATGGCTCTGATGCTAGTCCAAACTAAGGCCCTGAAATTGGTCCTAAATAAGGCCTTGACACTAATCCTAACTCAGGCCCTAGCACTGTCCCTAACTAGGTCTCTGACAATACACCTAAATCAGACCCTGACACTGTCCCTAAGCAAGGCCCTGACACTACTCCTAACTCAGTCCCTTACACTGTACCTAACAAAGTCTCTGATGCTAGGCCTAACTCAGGCCCTGAAACCGTCTGTAACGAAGGCCCTGCTGCCATCACTATCAAAAGTCCTGACATTATCCTGAGCTAATATCCTGACCTATGTCTTTCCAAGGTCCTGAAACTGTCCCAAAGTAAGCCCTGACGCTGTCCCTAAGTGAAGACCTGAGGCTGTCCCTAACTCAGGCCCTGAAGCTTTCCTGAACTGAAGCCTTGAAGCTGTGACTAATTCAGGCCCTGATCATGTACCTAACGAAGACCTTAATGCTGATCCAGCAAAGACGCTGATGCTGCTCCAAAGTCATGCCCTGACAGTGTGCCCAGCTAAGGGCCTGATGCTAAGCCTCACTCAGGCCCTGTCGCTCTCCCTAAGTCAGGCCCTGACACTGTCACTAACTAAGGCCCTGACTCTACTCCTAATTCAGTCCCGAACATTGTATCTAACAAAGGCTCTGATACTAGTCGTAACTCAGGGCCTGACACTGTCTCTAACTAAGGGCTGCTGCCATCAACATCTAAAGTCCTGACATTATCCGGAGCTAATAACCTGACCCATGTCTTACCAAGGTCCTAAAACTGTCCCAAAGTAAGCCCTGACGCTGCCCCTAAGTGAGGACCTGAAGCTTTCCCTAACTAACTCAGGCCTTGATGCTGTGACTAACTCAGACCCTGATCATGTCTTTAACTAAGACCCTAAGGCTGATCCAACAGAGGCCCTGATGCTGCTCCTAAGTCATGCCCCGATAGTGTCCCCCACTAAGTGTCTGATGCTAGGCCTCACTCAGACCCTATCGCTCTCCCTAAGTCAGGCTCTGATGCTGTCCCTACCTGAAGCCCTAACACTGGTTCTGAATAAGGTCCTGAGTGTCTCCGTAACAAAGGTCTTCACACTATCCTTAGGTCATTTCCTGACACTATCCCTAGATGTTAAACTGACACGGTCCCTAGCTAATGTCCTGCCTCTTATGCTAACTGAAGCCCTTAGGCTGTGCCTACCTCAGGCACTGAATTTAGTCCCAAGACCATGAAACTGTCCCGAACTAAGGCCTAGATGCTCGCCCTACATCCGGCCCTGACACTGTCCCTAACTAAGGCCCTAACACTATTGCTAACTGAGGATCTGACACTGGAGCTATCAGAGGCCCGCTACTCCTAACTAACGCCTTGAAACTTTCCCTAACGTAGGCGCTGCTACCATCAATATCTAAAGTCCTGACATTATCCTGAGCTAATATCCTGACCCATGTCTTACCAAGGTCCTGAAACTCTCCCAACGTTAGCCCTGACACTGTCCCTAAGTGAGGCCCTGAGGCTGTCCCTCACAGAGGTCCTGATAATGTCTTTAACTAAACTCTAATGCTGATCTTACAGAGACCCTTATGTTGATCCTATGTCATGCCCTGACGCTGTCCGGAGCTAAGGCCCTGACTCTAGGCATCACTCAGGCCCTGTCGCTCTCCCTACGTCAGGCTAAGACTCTGTCCCTACCTGAAGCCCTGACACTGGGCCTAAATTAGGCACTGATGCTCTAATTAGCTATGGTCTTGACACTATCCCTAGGTCATTTCCTGACACTATCCCTAGATCTTAACCTAAACTTGTCTTTAGCTATTGTCGAGCCTCTTATGCTAACTAAATCCCTGATGCTGTCTCTAACTAAGAGCCTGAAATTAGTCCCGAGGCCGTCAACCTGTCCCTAACTGAGGTTGGAGGCTCATCCTAACTGAGGCGCTGACACTGTCCCTAACTAAAGCCCTGACACTGTACTTTACAAGGGCTCTGATGCTAGTCCTAACTCAGGCCCTGACACTGTCTCTAAGTAAGGCTCAGAATTTGCCCCTAATATAGGCCCTGCTGTCAGCAATAACTAAAAACTGGACACTAGCCTGAGCTAATATCCTGACATATTTCTAACCAAGGCCCTGACACTGTCCCTAAGAAAGCCCTGTCGCTGTCCCTGTGTTAAGAACTGAGGCTGTCCCTAACTCAGGCCCTGAAGCTTTCCCTAACTGAGGCCTAGAAGCTGTGACTAAGTCAGGCCCTGTTCATATCTGTAACAAAGACGCTAAGGCTGATCCAACAGAGGCGCTGATTCTGTTCCTAAGTCATGCCCTGACAGTGTCCTCAGCTAAGGGCCTGACGCTAGGCCTCACTCAGGCCCTGTCGCTCTCCCTAAGTCAGGCCCTGTCGCTCTCCCTAAGTCAGGCTCTGATGCTGTCCCTACCTGAAGCCCTGACACTGGTTCTAAATAAGGATCTGATACTCTCAGTAACTAAGGTTTTCACACTATGCTTAGGTCCTTTCCTGACACTATCCCTAGACCATAACCTGACCCTGTCCCAGCAAAAGTCATGCCTCTTATGCTAACTACAGCCCTGCTGCTGTCCATAACTAAGGGCCTAAAATGACTCTCGAGGCTGTGACCCTGTCCGTACCTAAGGCCTCGATGTTCGTCCTAATTCAGGGCCTGACACTGTCCCTAACTAAGGCCCTGCTGCCGTCAGTATCTAAAGTCCTGACACTATCCTGAGCTAATTTCTTGACCCATCTCTTACCAAGGTCCTGAAACTGTCCCTAAGGAAGCCCTGATGCTGTCTCTAAGTGAGACCTTGAGGCTGTCCCTAACAGAGGCCCTGATAATATCTTTCACATAGCCCCTGAGGCTGATCCTACCGGGGCTCTTATGCTGCTCCTAAGTCATGCCCTGACACTGTCTCTAGCTAAGGCCCTGACGCTAGGCCTCACTCAGGCCCTGTCCCACTCCGTAAGTCAGGCTCTGACGCTGTTCCTACCCGAAGCCCTGACACTCACTGCTCCTAAATTAGGTCCTGATGTGCTAAGTAACTAAGGTCTTGACAATATCCCTAGGTCATTTCCTGACACTCTCCCTAGACCTTAACCTAACCTTCTCTTTAGCTAATGTCGAGATTAGCTAAAGAGATTCTTTAGAACGAGATTCTTTCATCTTCTGAATATAGTTTTCTTCAAAACATAATTTTTATAGTGTTACTAACTTTAAACAAAATGTACTCAACTGCTGTGGAATATTCCTTCATAGGAGCGTGCATGGTTCACTTCTGCATCTGCTTGTGGTGGTGTTCAGGTTGCTTTCAGCTGTAGATCCCCTTATGCTAGCTAAATCCCTGATTCTGTCCCTAAATGAGGCCCTGAATTTAGGTCCGAGGCCGTGAACCTGTCCCTAACTGAGGCCTGGAGGCTCGTCCTAATGCAGGCCCTGACACTGTCCCCAACTAAGGCTCTGACACTACACCTAACTCAGTCACTGACACTGTACCTAACAAAGGCTCTGATGCTAGTCCTAACTTAGGCCCTGACACTGCCTCTAACTAAGGCCCTGCTGCCGTCAATATCTGAACACCTGATATTATCCTGAGCTAATAGCCTGACCCATGTCTTATCAAGGTCCTGAAACTTTCCCAAAGTAAGCCCTGACGCTGTCCCTAAGTGAGGCCTTGAGGCTATCCCTAACGGAGGCCCTGATAATAGCTTTAACGAAGACCCTAATGCTGATCCTACAGAGGCCTTTATGCTGCTCCTAAGTCATGCCCTGATACTCTCCCTTACTCAGGCCCTAAAGATAGGCCTCACTTAGGCCCTGTTGCTGTACCTCAGTTAGGCTCTGACGCTGTCCGTACATCCAGCCCTGGCGCTGGTCCTGATTAAGGCGCTCACGCTGCTGCTAACTAAGGCCCTGATGCTCTCAATAACTAAGGTCTTCTCGTTATCCCTTGGTCATTTCCTTTCACTATCTCTGGCCTGGGACCTGACTCTGTCCCGAGATAATCTCCTGCATCTTCTGCTAACTGAAACCCTAATGCTCTCCCTAACTAAGGCCCTGACTACTCCTAACTAAGGCCATGACACTGAATCTAACAAAGGCCCGGAATCTGTCCTTAATATAGGCCCTGCTGCCAGCAATAACTAAAATCCTGACACTCTCCTGAGCTAATATCCTGACTCATTTCTAACCAAGGTCCTGACACTGTCCCTAAGAAAGCCCTGTCGCTGTCTTTAAGTGAAGACCTGAGGCTGTCTGTAACTCAGACCCTGAAGCTTTCCCTAACTGAGGCCTTGACGCTGTGACTAACTTGGGCTCCGGTCATGTCTTTAACTAAGAGCCTAAAGCTGATCCAACAAAGGCACTGATGCTGCTCCTAAGTCATTCCCTGACAGTGTCCCCAGCTAAGGGCCTGACATCAGGCCTCACTCAGGCCCTGTCGCTCTTCCTAAGTCAGGCCCTGATGCTGTGCCTACCTGAAGCCCTAACGCTGCTTCTGAATAAGTCCCTGAGAGTCTCAGTAACAAAGGTCTTCACACTCTCCTTAGGTCATTTCCTGACACGATTCCAAGCCTTTACCCTAACCCTGTCCCGAGCTAATGTCCTACCTCTTATGCTAACTGAAGACCTTATGCTGTGCCTAATTCAGGCACTGAATTTAGTCCCAAGGCCGCTAGACTGTCCCTAACTCAGCTCGATGCCCTTATCGTCACAATGTTCCATGACCACTGTCATCACAATGCTCCACGCCCTTGTCATCACAATGCTCCATAACCCCTGTCATCACAATGCTCCATGACCTTTGTCTAAAATGCTACATGTCTGTGAAATCACAAAGCTCCATGCCCCCTGTCATCACAAGTCTCCATGACTCTTGTCATCACAATGCTCCATGACCCTTGTCATCACAATGCTCCATGATCCTTGTAATCAAAATGCTCCTTGACCCTTTCTTCACAATGTTACAGTACCCCTTTCTTCACAATGCTCCATGCCGCTGGTCACCACAATGCTCCATGACTTCTGTCATCACAATGCTCCATGTCTCTTGTCATTAAAATGCTCCATGGCCCCTGTCATCACAATGCTGCAGGATCCTTATAATCTCAATGCTCCATGGTCCTCGTCATCACAAATCTCCACGCATTTGTCATCACAATGTTCCATGACCCCTGTCATCCCAATGCTCCATAGCACTTTTCATCACAATGCTACATGACCACATTTATCACAATGTTCCATGACCACTTTAATCACAGTGCTCCATGACCACTTTCATCACAATGCCCCATGACACCTGTAATCAAAATGCTCCATGGCCCTTGTCGCCACAATGCTCCAGGACCCGTCATCACAATTCTCCATGGCCCTTGTCATCACAATGCTCCATGGCGCTTGTCATCACAATGATCCAGAGCCTTAGTGCTTGAGTTGGGAGTAGTGTCATTGCCTCCGTTAGGGACACTGTCATTGCCTGAATTGGGAGTAGTGTCAGAGCCTTAGTTAGGGACAGCGCCAGGGCGAGTTGGGAGTAGTGCCAGTGCCTTAGTTAGGGACAGCACCAGTGCTTGCGTTGGGAGAAGTGTCAGGGCCATAGTTAGGGACAGTGTCAGTGGCTGAGATGGGAATAGTGTCAGGGCCTTAGTTACGGACATTGTCAGTGCCTAAGTTGGGATTTTTGTCAGGGTCTTTATTATGGACAGTGTCAGGGCCTGAGTTAAGAGTAGTGTCAAGGCCTTAATTTGGAAGAGTGTCAGTGTCTCAGTTTGGAGTAGTGTCAGACCCTTAGTTAGGAACAGCCTCAGTGCCTGAGTTGGGAGTAGTGACATGGCTTAAGTTATGGACAGTGTCAGGGACTGAGTTAAGAATGGTCTCAGGACCTTAGTTAGGGACAGTGTCAGTGACTGTGTTAGGAATAGTGTCAGCGCCTAAGTTAGGAGTAGTCTGAGACCGGTAGTTAGGAACAGTGTCAGGGCCTGAGTTGTGAGTAGTTTCAGGGCCTTAGTCAGAGAAAGTGTCAGTGCCGGGTTTGGGAGTTATGTCAGGGCCTTAGTTAGGGACAGTGTCAGGGCCTGAGTTGGGAGTAGTGTCAGGTCCCAGTTAGGGACAGGGTCAGTGCCTGAATTGGGAGTAGTTTCAGGGCCTTAGTTAGAGAAAGTGTCAGTGCCGGAGTTGGGAGTTATGTCAGGGCCTTAGTTAGGGACAGTGTCAGGGCCTGAGTTGGGAGTAGTGTCAGGGCCTAGTTAGGGACAGTGTCAGTGCCTGAGTTGGAAGTAGTGTCAGGGCATTAGGGACAGTGTCAGTGGCTGCGATGGGAGTAGTGTCAGGGTCTTAGTTAGGGAGAGTGTCAGTGCCTGAGTTGGGAATAGTCTCAGGGTCTTTTCTGGGGACAGCATCAGGGCATGAGTTAAAAGTAGTGTCAAGGCCTTAGTTAGGGAGAGTGTCAGTGCCTGTGTTGGGAGTAGTATCAGGCCCTTCGTTAGGGACAGTGTCAGGGTCTGAGGTAGAAGTAGTCTCAGGGCCTTAGTTAGGTAGCGTGTCAATGCCTAAGTAAGTAGTAGTGTGAGGGCCTTAGTTAGGGACAGTGTCAATGCCTGTGTTGGCAGTAGTGTCAGAGACTTAGTAAGGGACACCGTCAGTGCCTGCGTTGGGAGTAGTGTCAGAGCCTTAGTTAGGGACACCGTCAGTGCCTGCGTTGGGAGTAGTGTCAGGGCCTTACTTAGGGACAGCGTCAGTGCCTGAGTTAGGAGTCGTGTGATGGCCGTAGTTAGGGACACTCTCAGTGCCAGAGTTGGGGGTAGCGGCAGGCCTTTGTTAGGGACTGTGCCAGGGCCTGAGTTAAGAGTAGTGTCAAGTCCTTAGTTAGGGACAGTGTTAGTGCCTGAGTTGAGAGTAATGTCAAGACCTTAGTTAGGGACAATGTCAGTGCGTAGTTTGGGAGTACTGTCAGGGCCTTAGTTAGGGACAGTGTCAGTGCCTGAGTTGGGAGTACTGTCAGGGCGTATTTAGGGACAGTCTCAATGCCTATTTTGGGAGTAGTGTCACGGCCTTAGTTAGTGATATTATCAGTGCCTGAGTAAGGAGTAGTGTCCGGGCCTTAGTTAGGGACAGTGTCAGTTGCTTAGTTAGGAGTAGCGTCACGGCCTAAGTTAGGGCCAGTGTCAGTGCCTGAGTCAGGAGTAGAGTCAGGGCCTAAGTTAAGGACAGTGTCATTGCTTGAGATAGGAGTAGTGTCAGGGCCTTAGTTAGGGACATTGTCAGGGCATGATTTAGGAGTTGTTTTAGGGTGTGAGCTATGAATAGTGTCAGGGCCTTAGTTAGTGACAGTGTCAGTGCTGAGTTTGGAGTAGTATCAGGGCCTTAGTTAGAGACAGTGTCAGGGCCTGAGTTAGGTGTTTGTCAGGGCCTTAGTTAGGGACAGTGTCAGAGCCTGATTTAGGAGTAGTGTCAGAGGCTTTGTTAGGGACAGTGTCAGGGCCTGAGTTAAGAGTAGTGTCACAGCTTTAGTTAGGACCAGTGTCAGGGCCTTAGTTAAGTCCAACATCAGCGCCTATGATAGGAATCAGATCAGGACCTGTGTTCCAGGTAATGTCAGGGCCTTATTTAAGAACAGTGTCAGGGCCTGAGTCCTGACTTACTCCTTACTCTCCTCACTAAGGACTTTGGACACTACTGCTAATTCAGGCCCTGATAATGTCCCTAACTAAGGCCCTGACACTTTCCCTGGCTAAGGCCCTGAACTTTTCCTAAGTCAGGCCCTGATACTGTCCCTAACAATGGCCCTGACACTACACCTAACTGAGGCCCCGACATGATACCTAACAAAGGCTTTGTTGCTAGTCCAAACTAAAGCCCTAAAATTGGTCCTAAATAAGGCCTTGACACTAATCCTAACTCAGGCCCTAAAACTGTCCCTAACTAAGGCCCTGATAGTATGCCTAACTCAGGCCCTCATACGATTCCTAACAATGGCTCTGATGCTAGTCCAAACTAAGGCCCTGAAATTGGTCCTAAATAAGGCCTTGACACTAATCCTAACTCAGGCCCTAGCACTGTCCCTAACTAGGTCTCTGACAATACACCTAAATCAGACCCTGACACTGTCCCTAAGCAAGGCCCTGACACTACTCCTAACTCAGTCCCTTACACTGTACCTAACAAAGTCTCTGATGCTAGGCCTAACTCAGGCCCTGAAACCGTCTGTAACGAAGGCCCTGCTGCCATCACTATCAAAAGTCCTGACATTATCCTGAGCTAATATCCTGACCTATGTCTTTCCAAGGTCCTGAAACTGTCCCAAAGTAAGCCCTGACGCTGTCCCTAAGTGAAGACCTGAGGCTGTCCCTAACTCAGGCCCTCAAGCTTTCCTGAACTGAAGCCTTGAAGCTGTGACTAATTCAGGCCCTGATCATGTACCTAACGAAGACCTTAATGCTGATCCAGCAAAGACGCTGATGCTGCTCCAAAGTCATGCCCTGACAGTGTGCCCAGCTAAGGGCCTGATGCTAAGCCTCACTCAGGCCCTGTCGCTCTCCCTAAGTCAGGCCCTGACACTGTCACTAACTAAGGCCCTGACTCTACTCCTAATTCAGTCCCGAACATTGTATCTAACAAAGGCTCTGATACTAGTCGTAACTCAGGGCCTGACACTGTCTCTAACTAAGGGCTGCTGCCATCAACATCTAAAGTCCTGACATTATCCGGAGCTAATAACCTGACCCATGTCTTACCAAGGTCCTGAAACTGTCCCAAAGTAAGCCCTGACGCTGCCCCTAAGTGAGTTCCTGAAGCTTTCCCTAACTAACTCAGGCCTTGATGCTGTGACTAACTCAGACCCTGATCATGTCTTTAACTAAGACCCTAAGGCTGATCCAACAGAGGCCCTGATGCTGCTCCTAAGTCATGCCCCGATAGTGTCCCCCACTAAGTGTCTGATGCTAGGCCTCACTCAGACCCTATCGCTCTCCCTAAGTCAGGCTCTGATGCTGTCCCTACCTGAAGCCCTAACACTGGTTCTGAATAAGGTCCTGAGTGTCTCCGTAACAAAGGTCTTCACACTATCCTTAGGTCATTTCCTGACACTATCCCTAGATGTTAAACTGACACGGTCCCTAGCTAATGTCCTGCCTCTTATGCTAACTGAAGCCCTTAGGCTGTGCCTACCTCAGGCACTGAATTTAGTCCCAAGACCATGAAACTGTCCCGAACTAAGGCCTAGATGCTCGCCCTACATCCGGCCCTGACACTGTCCCTAACTAAGGCCCTAACACTATTGCTAACTGAGGATCTGACACTGGAGCTATCAGAGGCCCGCTACTCCTAACTAACGCCTTGAAACTTTCCCTAACGTAGGCGCTGCTACCATCAATATCTAAAGTCCTGACATTATCCTGAGCTAATATCCTGACCCATGTCTTACCAAGGTCCTGAAACTCTCCCAACGTTAGCCCTGACACTGTCCCTAAGTGAGGCCCTGAGGCTGTCCCTCACAGAGGTCCTGATAATGTCTTTAACTAAACTCTAATGCTGATCTTACAGAGACGCTTATGTTGATCCTATGTCATGCCCTGACGCTGTCCGGAGCTAAGGCCCTGACTCTAGGCATCACTCAGGCCCTGTCGCTCTCCCTAAGTCAGGCCCTGTCGCTCTCCCTAAGTCAGGCTCTGATGCTGTCCCTACCTGAAGCCCTGACACTGGTTCTAAATAAGGATCTGATACTCTCAGTAACTAAGGTTTTCACACTATGCTTAGGTCCTTTCCTGACACTATCCCTAGACCATAACCTGACCCTGTCCCAGCAAAAGTCATGCCTCTTATGCTAACTACAGTCCTGCTGCTGTCCATAACTAAGGGCCTAAAATGACTCTCGAGGCTGTGACCCTGTCCGTACCTAAGGCCTCGATGTTCGTCCTAATTCAGGGCCTGACACTGTCCCTAACTAAGGCCCTGCTGCCGTCAGTATCTAAAGTCCTGACACTATCCTGAGCTAATTTCTTGACCCATCTCTTACCAAGGTCCTGAAACTGTCCCTAAGGAAGCCCTGATGCTGTCTCTAAGTGAGGCCTTGAGGCTGTCCCTAACAGAGGCCCTGATAATATCTTTCACATAGCCCCTGAGGCTGATCCTACCGGGGCTCTTATGCTGCTCCTAAGTCATGCCCTGACACTGTCTCTAGCTAAGGCCCTGACGCTAGGCCTCACTCAGGCCCTGTCCCACTCCGTAAGTCAGGCTCTGACGCTGTTCCTACCCGAAGCCCTGACACTCACTGCTCCTAAATTAGGTCCTGATGTGCTAAGTAACTAAGGTCTTGACAATATCCCTAGGTCATTTCCTGACACTCTCCCTAGACCTTAACCTAACCTTCTCTTTAGCTAATGTCGAGATTAGCTAAAGAGATTCTTTAGAACGAGATTCTTTCATCTTCTGAATATAGTTTTCTTCAAAACATAATTTTTATAGTGTTACTAACTTTAAACAAAATGTACTCAACTGCTGTGGAATATTGCTTCATAGGAGCGTGCATGGTTCACTTCTGCATCTGCTTGTGGTGGTGTTCAGGTTGCTTTCAGCTGTAGATCCCCTTATGCTAGCTAAATCCCTGATTCTGTCCCTAAATGAGGCCCTGAATTTAGGTCCGAGGCCGTGAACCTGTCCCTAACTGAGGCCTGGAGGCTCGTCCTAATGCAGGCCCTGACACTGTCCCCAACTAAGGCTCTGACACTACACCTAACTCAGTCACTGACACTGTACCTAACAAAGGCTCTGATGCTAGTCCTAACTTAGGCCCTGACACTGCCTCTAACTAAGGCCCTGCTGCCGTCAATATCTGAACACCTGATATTATCCTGAGCTAATAGCCTGACCCATGTCTTATCAAGGTCCTGAAACTTTCCCAAAGTAAGCCCTGACGCTGTCCCTAAGTGAGGCCTTGAGGCTATCCCTAACGGAGGCCCTGATAATAGCTTTAACGAAGACCCTAATGCTGATCCTACAGAGGCCTTTATGCTGCTCCTAAGTCATGCCCTGATACTGTCCCTTACTCAGGCCCTAAAGATAGGCCTCACTTAGGCCCTGTTGCTGTACCTCAGTTAGGCTCTGACGCTGTCCGTACATCCAGCCCTGGCGCTGGTCCTGATTAAGGCGCTCACGCTGCTGCTAACTAAGGCCCTGATGCTCTCAATAACTAAGGTCTTCTCGTTATCCCTTGGTCATTTCCTTTCACTATCTCTGGCCTGGGACCTGACTCTGTCCCGAGATAATCTCCTGCATCTTCTGCTAACTGAAACCCTAATGCTCTCCCTAACTAAGGCCCTGACTACTCCTAACTAAGGCCATGACACTGAATCTAACAAAGGCCCGGAATCTGTCCTTAATATAGGCCCTGCTGCCAGCAATAACTAAAATCCTGACACTCTCCTGAGCTAATATCCTGACTCATTTCTAACCAAGGTCCTGACACTGTCCCTAAGAAAGCCCTGTCGCTGTCTTTAAGTGAAGACCTGAGGCTGTCTGTAACTCAGACCCTGAAGCTTTCCCTAACTGAGGCCTTGACGCTGTGACTAACTTGGGCTCCGGTCATGTCTTTAACTAAGAGCCTAAAGCTGATCCAACAAAGGCACTGATGCTGCTCCTAAGTCATTCCCTGACAGTGTCCCCAGCTAAGGGCCTGACATCAGGCCTCACTCAGGCCCTGTCGCTCTTCCTAAGTCAGGCCCTGATGCTGTGCCTACCTGAAGCCCTAACGCTGCTTCTGAATAAGTCCCTGAGAGTCTCAGTAACAAAGGTCTTCACACTCTCCTTAGGTCATTTCCTGACACGATTCCAAGCCTTTACCCTAAACCTGTCCCGAGCTAATGTCCTACCTCTTATGCTAACTGAAGACCTTATGCTGTGCCTAATTCAGGCACTGAATTTAGTCCCAAGGCCGCTAGACTGTCCCTAACTCGGCTCGATGCCCTTATCGTCACAATGTTCCATGACCACTGTCATCACAATGCTCCACGCCCTTGTCATCACAATGCTCCATAACCCCTGTCATCACAATGCTCCATGACCTTTGTCATCGCAATGCTACATGCCATTGTCATCACAATGCTCCATGCCCTTATCATCACAATGCTCCATGACCCCTTTCATCACAATGCTCCATGACCATTGTCTAAAATGCTACATGTCTGTGAAATCACAAAGCTCCATGCCCCCTGTCATCACAAGTCTCCATGACTCTTGTCATCACAATGCTCCATGACCCTTGTCATCACAATGCTCCATGATCCTTGTAATCAAAATGCTCCTTGACCCTTTCTTCACAATGTTACAGTACCCCTTTCTTCACAATGCTCCATGCCGCTGGTCACCACAATGCTCCATGACTTCTGTCATCACAATGCTCCATGTCTCTTGTCATTAAAATGCTCCATGGCCCCTGTCATCACAATGCTGCAGGATCCTTATAATCTCAATGCTCCATGGTCCTCGTCATCACAAATCTCCACGCATTTGTCATCACAATGCTCCATGACCCCTGTCATCCCAATGCTCCATAGCACTTTTCATCACAATGCTACATGACCACATTTATCACAATGTTCCATGACCACTTTAATCACAGTGCTCCATGACCACTTTCATCACAATGCCCCATGACCCCTGTAATCAAAATGCTCCATGGCCCTTGTCGCCACAATGCTCCAGGACCCGTCATCACAATTCTCCATGGCCCTTGTCATCACAATGCTCCATGGCGCTTGTCATCACAATGATCCAGAGCCTTAGTGCTTGAGTTGGGAGTAGTGTCATTGCCTCCGTTAGGGACACTGTCATTGCCTGAATTGGGAGTAGTGTCAGAGCCTTAGTTAGGGACAGCGCCAGGGCGAGTTGGGAGTAGTGCCAGTGCCTTAGTTAGGGACAGCACCAGTGCTTGCGCTGGGAGTAGTGTCAGGGCCATAGTTAGGGACAGTGTCAGTGGCTGAGATGGGAATAGTGTCAGGGCCTTAGTTACGGACATTGTCAGTGCCTAAGTTGGGATTTTTGTCAGGGTCTTTATTATGGACAGTGTCAGGGCCTGAGTTAAGAGTAGTGTCAAGGCCTTAATTTGGAAGAGTGTCAGTGTCTCAGTTTGGAGTAGTGTCAGACCCTTAGTTAGGAACAGCCTCAGTGCCTGAGTTGGGAGTAGTGACATGGCTTAAGTTATGGACAGTGTCAGGGACTGAGTTAAGAATGGTCTCAGGACCTTAGTTAGGGACAGTGTCAGTGACTGTGTTAGGAATAGTGTCAGCACCTAAGTTAGGAGTAGTCTGAGACCGGTAGTTAGGAACAGTGTCAGGGCCTGAGTTGTGAGTAGTTTCAGGGCCTTAGTTAGAGAAAGTGTCAGTGCCGGGTTTGGGAGTTATGTCAGGGCCTTAGTTAGGGACAGTGTCAGTGCCTGAGTTGGGAGTAGTGTCAGGGCCTAGTTAGGGACAGGGTCAGTGCCTGAGTTGTGAGTAGTTTCAGGGCCGTAGTTAGAGAAAGTGTCAGTGCCGGAGTTGGGAGTTATGTCAGGGCCTTAGTTAGGGACAGTGTCAGTGCCTGAGTTGGGAGTAGTGTCAGGTCCCAGTTAGGGACAGGGTCAGTGCCTGAATTGGGAGTAGTTTCAGGGCCTTAGTTAGAGAAAGTGTCAGTGCCGGAGTTGGGAGTTATGTCAGGGCCTTAGTTAGGGACAGTGTCAGGGCCTGAGTTGGGAGTAGTGTCAGGGCCTAGTTAGGGACAGTGTCAGTGCCTGAGTTGGAAGTAGTGTCAGGGCATTAGGGACAGTGTCAGTGGCTGCGATGGGAGTAGTGTCAGGGTCTTAGTTAGGGAGAGTGTCAGTGCCTGAGTTGGGAATAGTCTCAGGGTCTTTTCTGGGGACAGCATCAGGGCATGAGTTAAAAGTAGTGTCAAGGCCTTAGTTAGGGAGAGTGTCAGTGCCTGTGTTGGGAGTAGTATCAGGCCCTTCGTTAGGGACAGTGTCAGGGTCTGAGGTAGAAGTAGTCTCAGGGCCTTAGTTAGGTAGCGTGTCAATGCCTAAGTAAGTAGTAGTGTGAGGGCCTTAGTTAGGGACAGTGTCAATGCCTGTGTTGGCAGTAGTGTCAGAGACTTAGTAAGGGACACCGTCAGTGCCTGCGTTGGGAGTAGTGTCAGAGCCTTAGTTAGGGACACCGTCAGTGCCTGCGTTGGGAGTAGTGTCAGGGCCTTACTTAGGGACAGCGTCAGTGCCTGAGTTAGGAGTAGTGTGATGGCCGTAGTTAGGGACACTCTCAGTGCCAGAGTTGGGGGTAGCGGCAGGCCTTTGTTAGGGACTGTGCCAGGGCCTGAGTTAAGAGTAGTGTCAAGTCCTTAGTTAGGGACAGTGTTAGTGCCTGAGTTGAGAGTAATGTCAAGACCTTAGTTAGGGACAATGTCAGTGCGTAGTTTGGGAGTACTGTCAGGGCCTTAGTTAGGGACAGTGTCAGTGCCTGAGTTGGGAGTACTGTCAGGGCGTATTTAGGGACAGTCTCAATGCCTATTTTGGGAGTAGTTTCACGGCCTTAGTTAGTGATATTATCAGTGCCTGAGTAAGGAGTAGTGTCCGGGCCTTAGTTAGGGACAGTGTCAGTTGCTTAGTTAGGAGTAGCGTCACGGCCTAAGTTAGGGCCAGTGTCAGTGCCTGAGTCAGGAGTAGAGTCAGGGCCTAAGTTAAGGACAGTGTCATTGCTTGAGATAGGAGTAGTGTCAGGGCCTTAGTTAGGGACATTGTCAGGGCATGATTTAGGAGTTGTTTTAGGGTGTGAGCTATGAATAGTGTCAGGGCCTTAGTTAGTGACAGTGTCAGTGCTGAGTTTGGAGTAGTATCAGGGCCTTAGTTAGAGACAGTGTCAGGGCCTGAGTTAGGTGTTTGTCAGGGCCTTAGTTAGGGACAGTGTCAGAGCCTGATTTAGGAGTAGTGTCAGAGGCTTTGTTAGGGACAGTGTCAGGGCCTGAGTTAAGAGTAGTGTCACAGCTTTAGTTAGGACCAGTGTCAGGGCCTTAGTTAAGTCCAACATCAGCGCCTATGATAGGAATCAGATCAGGACCTGTGTTCCAGGTAATGTCAGGGCCTTATTTAAGAACAATGTCAGGGCCTGAGTCCTGACTTACTCCTTACTCTCCTCACTAAGGACTTTGGACACTACTGCTAATTCAGGCCCTGATAATGTCCCTAACTAAGGCCCTGACACTTTCCCTGGCTAAGGCCCTGAACTTTTCCTAAGTCAGGCCCTGATACTGTCCCTAACAATGGCCCTGACACTACACCTAACTGAGGCCCCGACATGATACCTAACAAAGGCTTTGTTGCTAGTCCAAACTAAAGCCCTAAAATTGGTCCTAAATAAGGCCTTGACACTAATCCTAACTCAGGCCCTAAAACTGTCCCTAACTAAGGCCCTGATAGTATGCCTAACTCAGGCCCTCATACGATTCCTAACAATGGCTCTGATGCTAGTCCAAACTAAGGCCCTGAAATTGGTCCTAAATAAGGCCTTGACACTAATCCTAACTCAGGCCCTAGCACTGTCCCTAACTAGGTCTCTGACAATACACCTAAATCAGACCCTGACACTGTCCCTAAGCAAGGCCCTGACACTACTCCTAACTCAGTCCCTTACACTGTACCTAACAAAGTCTCTGATGCTAGGCCTAACTCAGGCCCTGAAACCGTCTGTAACGAAGGCCCTGCTGCCATCACTATCAAAAGTCCTGACATTATCCTGAGCTAATATCCTGACCTATGTCTTTCCAAGGTCCTGAAACTGTCCCAAAGTAAGCCCTGACGCTGTCCCTAAGTGAAGACCTGAGGCTGTCCCTAACTCAGGCCCTGAAGCTTTCCTGAACTGAAGCCTTGAAGCTGTGACTAATTCAGGCCCTGATCATGTACCTAACGAAGACCTTAATGCTGATCCAGCAAAGACGCTGATGCTGCTCCAAAGTCATGCCCTGACAGTGTGCCCAGCTAAGGGCCTGATGCTAAGCCTCACTCAGGCCCTGTCGCTCTCCCTAAGTCAGGCCCTGACACTGTCACTAACTAAGGCCCTGACTCTACTCCTAATTCAGTCCCGAACATTGTATCTAACAAAGGCTCTGATACTAGTCGTAACTCAGGGCCTGACACTGTCTCTAACTAAGGGCTGCTGCCATCAACATCTAAAGTCCTGACATTATCCGGAGCTAATAACCTGACCCATGTCTTACCAAGGTCCTGAAACTGTCCCAAAGTAAGCCCTGACGCTGCCCCTAAGTGAGGACCTGAAGCTTTCCCTAACTAACTCAGGCCTTGATGCTGTGACTAACTCAGACCCTGATCATGTCTTTAACTAAGACCCTAAGGCTGATCCAACAGAGGCCCTGATGCTGCTCCTAAGTCATGCCCCGATAGTGTCCCCCACTAAGTGTCTGATGCTAGGCCTCACTCAGACCCTATCGCTCTCCCTAAGTCAGGCTCTGATGCTGTCCCTACCTGAAGCCCTAACACTGGTTCTGAATAAGGTCCTGAGTGTCTCCGTAACAAAGGTCTTCACACTATCCTTAGGTCATTTCCTGACACTATCCCTAGATGTTAAACTGACACGGTCCCTAGCTAATGTCCTGCCTCTTATGCTAACTGAAGCCCTTAGGCTGTGCCTACCTCAGGCACTGAATTTAGTCCCAAGACCATGAAACTGTCCCGAACTAAGGCCTAGATGCTCGCCCTACATCCGGCCCTGACACTGTCCCTAACTAAGGCCCTAACACTATTGCTAACTGAGGATCTGACACTGGAGCTATCAGAGGCCCGCTACTCCTAACTAACGCCTTGAAACTTTCCCTAACGTAGGCGCTGCTACCATCAATATCTAAAGTCCTGACATTATCCTGAGCTAATATCCTGACCCATGTCTTACCAAGGTCCTGAAACTCTCCCAACGTTAGCCCTGACACTGTCCCTAAGTGAGGCCCTGAGGCTGTCCCTCACAGAGGTCCTGATAATGTCTTTAACTAAACTCTAATGCTGATCTTACAGAGACCCTTATGTTGATCCTATGTCATGCCCTGACGCTGTCCGGAGCTAAGGCCCTGACTCTAGGCATCACTCAGGCCCTGTCGCTCTCCCTACGTCAGGCTAAGACTCTGTCCCTACCTGAAGCCCTGACACTGGGCCTAAATTAGGCACTGATGCTCTAATTAGCTATGGTCTTGACACTATCCCTAGGTCATTTCCTGACACTATCCCTAGATCTTAACCTAAACTTGTCTTTAGCTATTGTCGAGCCTCTTATGCTAACTAAATCCCTGATGCTGTCTCTAACTAAGAGCCTGAAATTAGTCCCGAGGCCGTCAACCTGTCCCTAACTGAGGTTGGAGGCTCATCCTAACTGAGGCGCTGACACTGTCCCTAACTAAAGCCCTGACACTGTACTTTACAAGGGCTCTGATGCTAGTCCTAACTCAGGCCCTGACACTGTCTCTAAGTAAGGCTCAGAATTTGCCCCTACTATAGGCCCTGCTGTCAGCAATAACTAAAAACTGGACACTAGCCTGAGCTAATATCCTGACATATTTCTAACCAAGGTCCTGACACTGTCCCTAAGAAAGCCCTGTCGCTGTCCCTGTGTTAAGAACTGAGGCTGTCCCTAACTCAGGCCCTGAAGCTTTCCCTAACTGAGGCTTAGAAGCTGTGACTAAGTCAGGCCCTGTTCATATCTGTAACAAAGACGCTAAGGCTGATCCAACAGAGGCGCTGATTCTGTTCCTAAGTCATGCCCTGACAGTGTCCTCAGCTAAGGGCCTGACGCTAGGCCTCACTCAGGCCCTGTCGCTCTCCCTAAGTCAGGCTCTGATGCTGTCCCTACCTGAAGCCCTGACACTGGTTCTAAATAAGGATCTGATACTCTCAGTAACTAAGGTTTTCACACTATGCTTAGGTCCTTTCCTGACACTATCCCTAGACCATAACCTGACCCTGTCCCAGCAAAAGTCGTGCCTCTTATGCTAACTACAGCCCTGCTGCTGTCCATAACTAAGGGCCTAAAATGACTCTCGAGGCTGTGACCCTGTCCGTACCTAAGGCCTCGATGTTCGTCCTAATTCAGGGCCTGACACTGTCCCTAACTAAGGCCCTGCTGCCGTCAGTATCTAAAGTCCTGACACTATCCTGAGCTAATTTCTTGACCCATCTCTTACCAAGGTCCTGAAACTGTCCCTAAGGAAGCCCTGATGCTGTCTCTAAGTGAGGCCTTGAGGCTGTCCCTAACAGAGGCCCTGATAATGTCTTTCACATAGCCCCTGAGGCTGATCCTACCGGGGCTCTTAGGCTGCTCCTAAGTCATGCCCTGACACTGTCTCTAGCTAAGGCCCTGACGCTAGGCCTCACTCAGGCCCTGTCCCACTCCGTAAGTCAGGCTCTGACGCTGTTCCTACCCGAAGCCCTGACACTCACTGCTCCTAAATTAGGTCCTGATGTGCTAAGTAACTAAGGTCTTGACAATATCCCTAGGTCATTTCCTGACACTCTCCCTAGACCTTAACCTAACCTTCTCTTTAGCTAATGTCGAGATTAGCTAAAGAGATTCTTTAGAACGAGATTCTTTCATCTTCTGAATATAGTTTTCTTCAAAACATAATTTTTATAGTGTTACTAACTTTAAACAAAATGTACTCAACTGCTGTGGAATATTCCTTCATAGGAGCGTGCATGGTTCACTTCTGCATCTGCTTGTGGTGGTGTTCAGGTTGCTTTCAGCTGTAGATCCCCTTATGCTAGCTAAATCCCTGATTCTGTCCCTAAATGAGGCCCTGAATTTAGGTCCGAGGCCGTGAACCTGTCCCTAACTGAGGCCTGGAGGCTCGTCCTAATGCAGGCCCTGACACTGTCCCCAACTAAGGCTCTGACACTACACCTAACTCAGTCACTGACACTGTACCTAACAAAGGCTCTGATGCTAGTCCTAACTTAGGCCCTGACACTGCCTCTAACTAAGGCCCTGCTGCCGTCAATATCTGAACACCTGATATTATCCTGAGCTAATAGCCTGACCCATGTCTTATCAAGGTCCTGAAACTTTCCCAAAGTAAGCCCTGACGCTGTCCCTAAGTGAGGCCTTGAGGCTATCCCTAACGGAGGCCCTGATAATAGCTTTAACGAAGACCCTAATGCTGATCCTACAGAGGCCTTTATGCTGCTCCTAAGTCATGCCCTGATACTGTCCCTTACTCAGGCCCTAAAGATAGGCCTCACTTAGGCCCTGTTGCTGTACCTCAGTTAGGCTCTGACGCTGTCCGTACATCCAGCCCTGGCGCTGGTCCTGATTAAGGCGCTCACGCTGCTGCTAACTAAGGCCCTGATGCTCTCAATAACTAAGGTCTTCTCGTTATCCCTTGGTCATTTCCTTTCACTATCTCTGGCCTGGGACCTGACTCTGTCCCGAGATAATCTCCTGCATCTTCTGCTAACTGAAACCCTAATGCTCTCCCTAACTAAGGCCCTGACTACTCCTAACTAAGGCCATGACACTGAATCTAACAAAGGCCCGGAATCTGTCCTTAATATAGGCCCTGCTGCCAGCAATAACTAAAATCCTGACACTCTCCTGAGCTAATATCCTGACTCATTTCTAACCAAGGTCCTGACACTGTCCCTAAGAAAGCCCTGTCGCTGTCTTTAAGTGAAGACCTGAGGCTGTCTGTAACTCAGACCCTGAAGCTTTCCCTAACTGAGGCCTTGACGCTGTGACTAACTTGGGCTCCGGTCATGTCTTTAACTAAGAGCCTAAAGCTGATCCAACAAAGGCACTGATGCTGCTCCTAAGTCATTCCCTGACAGTGTCCCCAGCTAAGGGCCTGACATCAGGCCTCACTCAGGCCCTGTCGCTCTTCCTAAGTCAGGCCCTGATGCTGTGCCTACCTGAAGCCCTAACGCTGCTTCTGAATAAGTCCCTGAGAGTCTCAGTAACAAAGGTCTTCACACTCTCCTTAGGTCATTTCCTGACACGATTCCAAGCCTTTACCCTAAACCTGTCCCGAGCTAATGTCCTACCTCTTATGCTAACTGAAGACCTTATGCTGTGCCTAATTCAGGCACTGAATTTAGTCCCAAGGCCGCTAGACTGTCCCTAACTCGGCTCGATGCCCTTATCGTCACAATGTTCCATGACCACTGTCATCACAATGCTCCACGCCCTTGTCATCACAATGCTCCATAACCCCTGTCATCACAATGCTCCATGACCTTTGTCATCGCAATGCTACATGCCATTGTCATCACAATGCTCCATGCCCTTATCATCACAATGCTCCATGACCCCTTTCATCACAATGCTCCATGACCATTGTCTAAAATGCTACATGTCTGTGAAATCACAAAGCTCCATGCCCCCTGTCATCACAAGTCTCCATGACTCTTGTCATCACAATGCTCCATGACCCTTGTCATCACAATGCTCCATGATCCTTGTAATCAAAATGCTCCTTGACCCTTTCTTCACAATGTTACAGTACCCCTTTCTTCACAATGCTCCATGCCGCTGGTCACCACAATGCTCCATGACTTCTGTCATCACAATGCTCCATGTCTCTTGTCATTAAAATGCTCCATGGCCCCTGTCATCACAATGCTGCAGGATCCTTATAATCTCAATGCTCCATGGTCCTCGTCATCACAAATCTCCACGCATTTGTCATCACAATGCTCCATGACCCCTGTCATCCCAATGCTCCATAGCACTTTTCATCACAATGCTACATGACCACATTTATCACAATGTTCCATGACCACTTTAATCACAGTGCTCCATGACCACTTTCATCACAATGCCCCATGACCCCTGTAATCAAAATGCTCCATGGCCCTTGTCGCCACAATGCTCCAGGACCCGTCATCACAATTCTCCATGGCCCTTGTCATCACAATGCTCCATGGCGCTTGTCATCACAATGATCCAGAGCCTTAGTGCTTGAGTTGGGAGTAGTGTCATTGCCTCCGTTAGGGACACTGTCATTGCCTGAATTGGGAGTAGTGTCAGAGCCTTAGTTAGGGACAGCGCCAGGGCGAGTTGGGAGTAGTGCCAGTGCCTTAGTTAGGGACAGCACCAGTGCTTGCGCTGGGAGTAGTGTCAGGGCCATAGTTAGGGACAGTGTCAGTGGCTGAGATGGGAATAGTGTCAGGGCCTTAGTTACGGACATTGTCAGTGCCTAAGTTGGGATTTTTGTCAGGGTCTTTATTATGGACAGTGTCAGGGCCTGAGTTAAGAGTAGTGTCAAGGCCTTAATTTGGAAGAGTGTCAGTGTCTCAGTTTGGAGTAGTGTCAGACCCTTAGTTAGGAACAGCCTCAGTGCCTGAGTTGGGAGTAGTGACATGGCTTAAGTTATGGACAGTGTCAGGGACTGAGTTAAGAATGGTCTCAGGACCTTAGTTAGGGACAGTGTCAGTGACTGTGTTAGGAATAGTGTCAGCACCTAAGTTAGGAGTAGTCTGAGACCGGTAGTTAGGAACAGTGTCAGGGCCTGAGTTGTGAGTAGTTTCAGGGCCTTAGTTAGAGAAAGTGTCAGTGCCGGGTTTGGGAGTTATGTCAGGGCCTTAGTTAGGGACAGTGTCAGTGCCTGAGTTGGGAGTAGTGTCAGGGCCTAGTTAGGGACAGGGTCAGTGCCTGAGTTGTGAGTAGTTTCAGGGCCGTAGTTAGAGAAAGTGTCAGTGCCGGAGTTGGGAGTTATGTCAGGGCCTTAGTTAGGGACAGTGTCAGTGCCTGAGTTGGGAGTAGTGTCAGGTCCCAGTTAGGGACAGGGTCAGTGCCTGAATTGGGAGTAGTTTCAGGGCCTTAGTTAGAGAAAGTGTCAGTGCCGGAGTTGGGAGTTATGTCAGGGCCTTAGTTAGGGACAGTGTCAGGGCCTGAGTTGGGAGTAGTGTCAGGGCCTAGTTAGGGACAGTGTCAGTGCCTGAGTTGGAAGTAGTGTCAGGGCATTAGGGACAGTGTCAGTGGCTGCGATGGGAGTAGTGTCAGGGTCTTAGTTAGGGAGAGTGTCAGTGCCTGAGTTGGGAATAGTCTCAGGGTCTTTTCTGGGGACAGCATCAGGGCATGAGTTAAAAGTAGTGTCAAGGCCTTAGTTAGGGAGAGTGTCAGTGCCTGTGTTGGGAGTAGTATCAGGCCCTTCGTTAGGGACAGTGTCAGGGTCTGAGGTAGAAGTAGTCTCAGGGCCTTAGTTAGGTAGCGTGTCAATGCCTAAGTAAGTAGTAGTGTGAGGGCCTTAGTTAGGGACAGTGTCAATGCCTGTGTTGGCAGTAGTGTCAGAGACTTAGTAAGGGACACCGTCAGTGCCTGCGTTGGGAGTAGTGTCAGAGCCTTAGTTAGGGACACCGTCAGTGCCTGCGTTGGGAGTAGTGTCAGGGCCTTACTTAGGGACAGCGTCAGTGCCTGAGTTAGGAGTCGTGTGATGGCCGTAGTTAGGGACACTCTCAGTGCCAGAGTTGGGGGTAGCGGCAGGCCTTTGTTAGGGACTGTGCCAGGGCCTGAGTTAAGAGTAGTGTCAAGTCCTTAGTTAGGGACAGTGTTAGTGCCTGAGTTGAGAGTAATGTCAAGACCTTAGTTAGGGACAATGTCAGTGCGTAGTTTGGGAGTACTGTCAGGGCCTTAGTTAGGGACAGTGTCAGTGCCTGAGTTGGGAGTACTGTCAGGGCGTATTTAGGGACAGTCTCAATGCCTATTTTGGGAGTAGTGTCACGGCCTTAGTTAGTGATATTATCAGTGCCTGAGTAAGGAGTAGTGTCCGGGCCTTAGTTAGGGACAGTGTCAGTTGCTTAGTTAGGAGTAGCGTCACGGCCTAAGTTAGGGCCAGTGTCAGTGCCTGAGTCAGGAGTAGAGTCAGGGCCTAAGTTAAGGACAGTGTCATTGCTTGAGATAGGAGTAGTGTCAGGGCCTTAGTTAGGGACATTGTCAGGGCATGATTTAGGAGTTGTTTTAGGGTGTGAGCTATGAATAGTGTCAGGGCCTTAGTTAGTGACAGTGTCAGTGCTGAGTTTGGAGTAGTATCAGGGCCTTAGTTAGAGACAGTGTCAGGGCCTGAGTTAGGTGTTTGTCAGGGCCTTAGTTAGGGACAGTGTCAGAGCCTGATTTAGGAGTAGTGTCAGAGGCTTTGTTAGGGACAGTGTCAGGGCCTGAGTTAAGAGTAGTGTCACAGCTTTAGTTAGGACCAGTGTCAGGGCCTTAGTTAAGTCCAACATCAGCGCCTATGATAGGAATCAGATCAGGACCTGTGTTCCAGGTAATGTCAGGGCCTTATTTAAGAACAGTGTCAGGGCCTGAGTCCTGACTTACTCCTTACTCTCCTCACTAAGGACTTTGGACACTACTGCTAATTCAGGCCCTGATAATGTCCCTAACTAAGGCCCTGACACTTTCCCTGGCTAAGGCCCTGAACTTTTCCTAAGTCAGGCCCTGATACTGTCCCTAACAATGGCCCTGACACTACACCTAACTGAGGCCCCGACATGATACCTAACAAAGGCTTTGTTGCTAGTCCAAACTAAAGCCCTAAAATTGGTCCTAAATAAGGCCTTGACACTAATCCTAACTCAGGCCCTAAAACTGTCCCTAACTAAGGCCCTGATAGTATGCCTAACTCAGGCCCTCATACGATTCCTAACAATGGCTCTGATGCTAGTCCAAACTAAGGCCCTGAAATTGGTCCTAAATAAGGCCTTGACACTAATCCTAACTCAGGCCCTAGCACTGTCCCTAACTAGGTCTCTGACAATACACCTAAATCAGACCCTGACACTGTCCCTAAGCAAGGCCCTGACACTACTCCTAACTCAGTCCCTTACACTGTACCTAACAAAGTCTCTGATGCTAGGCCTAACTCAGGCCCTGAAACCGTCTGTAACGAAGGCCCTGCTGCCATCACTATCAAAAGTCCTGACATTATCCTGAGCTAATATCCTGACCTATGTCTTTCCAAGGTCCTGAAACTGTCCCAAAGTAAGCCCTGACGCTGTCCCTAAGTGAAGACCTGAGGCTGTCCCTAACTCAGGCCCTCAAGCTTTCCTGAACTGAAGCCTTGAAGCTGTGACTAATTCAGGCCCTGATCATGTACCTAACGAAGACCTTAATGCTGATCCAGCAAAGACGCTGATGCTGCTCCAAAGTCATGCCCTGACAGTGTGCCCAGCTAAGGGCCTGATGCTAAGCCTCACTCAGGCCCTGTCGCTCTCCCTGAGTCAGGCCCTGACACTGTCACTAACTAAGGCCCTGACTCTACTCCTAATTCAGTCCCGAACATTGTATCTAACAAAGGCTCTGATACTAGTCGTAACTCAGGGCCTGACACTGTCTCTAACTAAGGGCTGCTGCCATCAACATCTAAAGTCCTGACATTATCCGGAGCTAATAACCTGACCCATGTCTTACCAAGGTCCTGAAACTGTCCCAAAGTAAGCCCTGACGCTGCCCCTAAGTGAGGACCTGAAGCTTTCCCTAACTAACTCAGGCCTTGATGCTGTGACTAACTCAGACCCTGATCATGTCTTTAACTAAGACCCTAAGGCTGATCCAACAGAGGCCCTGATGCTGCTCCTAAGTCATGCCCCGATAGTGTCCCCCACTAAGTGTCTGATGCTAGGCCTCACTCAGACCCTATCGCTCTCCCTAAGTCAGGCTCTGATGCTGTCCCTACCTGAAGCCCTAACACTGGTTCTGAATAAGGTCCTGAGTGTCTCCGTAACAAAGGTCTTCACACTATCCTTAGGTCATTTCCTGACACTATCCCTAGATGTTAAACTGACACGGTCCCTAGCTAATGTCCTGCCTCTTATGCTAACTGAAGCCCTTAGGCTGTGCCTACCTCAGGCACTGAATTTAGTCCCAAGACCATGAAACTGTCCCGAACTAAGGCCTAGATGCTCGCCCTACATCCGGCCCTGACACTGTCCCTAACTAAGGCCCTAACACTATTGCTAACTGAGGATCTGACACTGGAGCTATCAGAGGCCCGCTACTCCTAACTAACGCCTTGAAACTTTCCCTAACGTAGGCGCTGCTACCATCAATATCTAAAGTCCTGACATTATCCTGAGCTAATATCCTGACCCATGTCTTACCAAGGTCCTGAAACTCTCCCAACGTTAGCCCTGACACTGTCCCTAAGTGAGGCCCTGAGGCTGTCCCTCACAGAGGTCCTGATAATGTCTTTAACTAAACTCTAATGCTGATCTTACAGAGACCCTTATGTTGATCCTATGTCATGCCCTGACGCTGTCCGGAGCTAAGGCCCTGACTCTAGGCATCACTCAGGCCCTGTCGCTCTCCCTACGTCAGGCTAAGACTCTGTCCCTACCTGAAGCCCTGACACTGGGCCTAAATTAGGCACTGATGCTCTAATTAGCTATGGTCTTGACACTATCCCTAGGTCATTTCCTGACACTATCCCTAGATCTTAACCTAAACTTGTCTTTAGCTATTGTCGAGCCTCTTATGCTAAGTAAATCCCTGATGCTGTCTCTAACTAAGAGCCTGAAATTAGTCCCGAGGCCGTCAACCTGTCCCTAACTGAGGTTGGAGGCTCATCCTAACTGAGGCGCTGACACTGTCCCTAACTAAAGCCCTGACACTACACCTAACTCAGTCCCTGACACTGTACTTTACAAGGGCTCTGATGCTAGTCCTAACTCAGGCCCTGACACTGTCTCTAAGTAAGGCTCAGAATTTGCCCCTAATATAGGCCCTGCTGTCAGCAATAACTAAAAACTGGACACTAGCCTGAGCTAATATCCTGACATATTTCTAACCAAGGTGCTGACACTGTCCCTAAGAAAGCCCTGTCGCTGTCCCTATGTTAAGAACTGAGGCTGTCCCTAACTCAGGTCCTGAAGCTTTCCCTAACTGAGGCCTTGAAGCTGTGACTAAGTCAGGCCCTGATCATATCTGTAACAAAGACGCTAAGGCTGATCCAACAGAGGCGCTGATTCTGTTCCTAAGTCATGCCCTGACAGTATCCTCAGCTAAGGGCCAGACGCTAGGCCTCACTCAGACCCTATCGCTCTCCCTAAGTCAGGCTCTGATGCTGTCCCTACCTGAAGTACTGACACTGGTTCCAAATAAGGATCTGATACTCTCAGTAACTAAGGTTTTCACACTATGCTTAGGTCCTTTCCTGACACTATCCCTAGACCATAACCTGACCCTGTCCCTAGCAAATGTCGTGCCTCTTATGCTAACTATAGCCCTGCTGCTGTCCTTAACTAAGGGCCTAAAATTACTCTCGAGGCTGTGACCCTGTCCGTACCTAAGGCCTCGATGTTCGTCCTAATTCAGGGCCTGACACTGTCCCTAACTAAGGCCCTGCTGCCGTCAGTATCTAAAGTCCTGACACTATCCTGAGCTAATTTCTTGACCCATCTCTTACCAAGGTCCTGAAACTCTCCCTAAGGAAGCCCTGATGCTGTCTCTAAGTGAGGCCTTGAGGCTGTCCCTAACAGAGGCCCTGATAATATCTTTCACATAGCCCCTGAGGCTGATCCTACCGGGGCTCTTAGGCTGCTCCTAAGTCATGCCCTGACACTGTCTCTAGCTAAGGCCCTGACGCTAGGCCTCACTCAGGCCCTGTCCCACTCCCTAATTCAGGCTCTGACGCTGTTCCTACCCGAAGCCCTGACATTCAGTGCTCCTAAATTAGGTCCTGATGTGCTAAGTAACTAAGGTCTTGACACTATCCCTAGGTCATTTCCTGACACTCTCCCTAGACCTTAACCTAACCTTCTCTTTAGCTAATGTCGAGATTAGCTAAAGAGATTCTTTAGAACGAGATTCTTTCATCTTCTGAATATAGTTTTCTTCAAAACATAATTTTTATAGTGTTACTAACTTTAAACAAAATGTACTCAACTGCTGTGGAATATTCCTTCATAGGAGCGTGCATGGTTCACTTCTGCATCTGCTTGTGGTGGTGTTCAGGTTGCTTTCAGCTGTAGATCCTCTTATGCTAGCTAAATCCCTGATTCTGTCCCTAAATGAGGCCCTGAATTTAGGTCCGAGGCCGTGAACCTGTCCCTAACTGAGGCCTGGAGGCTCGTCCTAATGCAGGCCCTGACACTGTCCCCAACTAAGGCTCTGACACTACACCTAACTCAGTCACTGACACTGTACCTAACAAAGGCTCTGATGCTAGTCCTAACTTAGGCCCTGGCACTGCCTCTAACTAAGGCCCTGCTGCCGTCAATATCTGAACACCTGATATTATCCTGAGCTAATAGCCTGACCCATGTCTTACCAAGGTCCTGAAACTTTCCCAAAGTAAGCCCTGACACTGTCCCTAAGTGAGGCCTTGAGGCTATCCCTAACGGAGGCCCTGATAATAGCTTTAACGAAGACCCTAATGCTGCTCCTACAGAGGCCTTTATGCTGCTCCTAAGTCATGCCCTGATACTCTCCCTTACTCAGGCCCTAAAGATAGGCCTCACTTAGGCCCTGTTGCTGTACCTCAGTTAGGCTCTGACGCTGTCCGTACATCCAGCCCTGGCGCTGGTCCTGATTAAGGCGCTCACGCTGCTGCTAACTAAGGCCCTGATGCTCTCAATAACTAAGGTCTTCTCGTTATCCCTTGGTCATTTCCTTTCACTGTCTCTGGCCTGGGACCTGACTCTGTCCCGAGATAATCTCCTGCATCTTCTGCTAACTGAAACCCTAATGCTCTCCCTAACTAAGGCCCTGACTACTCCTAACTAAGGCCATGACACTGAATCTAACAAAGGCCCGGAATCTGTTCTTAATATAGGCCCTGCTGCCAGCAATAACTAAAATCCTGACACTCTCCTGAGCTAATATCCTGACTCATTTCTAACCAAGGTCCTGACACTGTCCCTAAGAAAGCCCTGTCGCTGTCTTTAAGTGAAGACCTGAGGCTGTCTGTAACTCAGACCCTGAAGCTTTCCCTAACTGAGGCCTTGACGCTGTGACTAACTTGGGCTCCGGTCATGTCTTTAACTAAGAGCCTAAAGCTGATCCAGCAAAGGCACTGATGCTGCTCCTAAGTCATTCCCTGACAGTGTCCCCAGCTAAGGGCCTGACATCAGGCCTCACTCAGGCCCTGTCGCTCTTCCTAAGTCAGGCCCTGATGCTGTGCCTACCTGAAGCCCTAACGCTGCTTCTGAATAAGTCCCTGAGAGTCTCAGTAACAAAGGTCTTCACACTATCCTTAGGTCATTTCCTGACACGATTCCAAGCCTTTACCCTAACCCTGTCCCGAGCTAATGTCCTACCTCTTATGCTACCTAAAGACATTATGCTGTGCCTAATTCAGGCACTGAATTTAGTCCCAAGGCCGCTAGACTGTCCCTAACTCTGCTCGATGCCCTTATCGTCACAATGTTCCATGACCACTGTCATCACAATGCTCCACGCCCTTGACATCACAGTGCTCCATAACCCCTGTCATCACAATGCCCCATGACGCCTGCCATCACAATTCTCCAAGCCCTCTCTTACCAAAAAGTTCCATGATCCCTGTCAGCACAATGTTCCATGACACTTTTCATCACAATTCTCCATGGCATTTGTCATCACGATGCTCCATGACACCTGTCATCACAATGCTCCATGACACTTGTCATCACAATGCTCGATGGCCCTTGTCATCACAATGTTCCTTGGTGCTTTTCATCGCAATGCTCCATGACAACTTTCATCAAAATACTCCAAGATTTGTTTCATCACAATGCTCCATGGCCCTCGTCATTACAAATCCACATGATCCCTTTCATCACAATTCTCCATGGCAACTTACATAAAAAAGCTCCATGCCCCTGTCATCACAATGCCCAATGATACCTGTTTTTACAATGATCCATGACCCTTGTCATCACAAGGCTCCATGTCCCTTGTATTCACAATGCTCCATGACCCTTGTCATCACAATGCTCCATAGTGCTTTTCATCACAATGCTCCATGACCGCTTTCAGCACAATGCCCCATGACCCCTGTCATCATGATGCTCCATGGCCCTTGTCATCACAATGCTCCATGAAACATTTCCTCACAATGCTCCAGTACGCCTTTCATCCAAATTCCCCATGGCCACTGTCATCACAATTCTCCATGACCGCTGTCATCGTAATGGTCCATGACACGTTTCATCTCAATGCTCCATGACACCTGTCATCACAATGCTCCATGGCCTTTGTCATCACAATGCTCCATGGACCTTGTAATCACAGTGCTCCATGACCCGTTTCATCTCAATGCTCCATGACCTCACTCATCACAATGCCCCATGACCCCTGTAATCACAATGCTCCATGGCCCTTGTCATCACAGTGCTCCAAGCCTTTGTCATCACACTGCTCCATGGCCCCTGTAATCACAATGCTCCATGCCCTTGTCATCACAAGGCTCCAGAACTCTTGTCATTATAATGCTCCATGTCCGTTTCATCACCATGCTCCATGACAGTTGTCATCACAATGCTCCATGGCCCCTCTCATTACTGTTCTCCATAATAACTTTAATCACATTTCTAGATGACCACTGCCATCACAATGCCCCATGACATTGTCATCACAATTTGCCATGACCATTGTTATCACAATGCTCCATGAACCATGTCATCACAGGGTCCAAGGAGACTTGTCATCACAAGGATCCATTACCATTTTCATCACAATGCTCCATGATCAGTGTCATCTCAATGCTCCATGGCCTCCATGGGTACTGTCACCATGGGCACTGTCACCATGCGTACTGTCACCATGGGTACTGTCAACATGGGCACTTTCAACATGGGCACTGTCACCATGCGAACTCTCACCCTGAGCACTATCACCATGAGCACTATCACCAAGGGCACTGTCACCATGAGCACTGTCATCATGGGCACTGTCACCATAGGAACTGTCACAATGAGCACTGTCACTGTGGGCACTATCACCGTGAGCCCTATCAAAATGGGCACTGTCACCATAGGCACTGTCACCATGAGCACAAACATCATGGGCAGTGCTACCATGAGGAATTTCACCATCGGAACTCCAACCATGTACACCGCCATCATGAGCACAGTCACCATGGGTAGTGCCACCATGAGCACTGTCACCATGGGTACTTTCAACATGGGCCCTGTCACCATGCAAACTGTCACCATGAGCACTATCACTGTGAGCACTGTCACCATGAGCATAGTCACTGTGGGCACTGTCACCATGAGCACTGTCACCATAGGTACTTTCAACATGGATACTGTCACCATGGGCACTGTCATCATGGACACTGTCATCATGAGCTCTGTTACCATGGGAAATGTCACCATGAGCACTGTCACTTTGAGAACTGCCACCATGGACACTGCCACCATGAGCACTGTATCCATTGGCACTGCCACAGTGAGCACTGTCACCATGAGCAGTGTCACCATGGGAAATGTCACCATGTGCACTGTCACCATGGGAACTCTCACCATGAGCACTGCCACCATGGGAAATGTCACTATGGGCAGTGTCACCATGAGCACAATTACCATGAGCACTATCACCATGGGCACTGTCACCGTGAGCACTATTACCATGGGTACTATCACCAAGGGCACTGTCATCGTGAGCAATGTCACCATGAGCACTGTCACCGTGGGCATTGCAACCATGAGCACTGTCATCATGGCCACTGTCACCATGCGAACTGCCACCATGAGCACTATCACAGTGGGCACTGTCACCATGAGTACTGTCACCATTGGCACTGCCAGAGTGAGCACTGTCACAGTGAGCACTGTCACCATGGGAACTGTCACCATGTGCACTGTCACCATGGGAACTCTTACCATGAGCACTGTCACCATGGGAAATGTCACAATGGGCAGTGTCACCATGGGCACTGTCTCCATGGGTAGTGTCACCATGAGCACTATTACCATGAGCACTATCACCATGAGCACTATCATCAAGGGCAGTGTCAGCATGAGCACTATCACCGTGAGCACTATCACCATGGGCAGTGTCACCTTGAGCAATATCAACATGGGCACTGTCACCGTGAGCACTATTACAATGGGCATTATCACCATGAGCACTATCACCGTGAGCACTGTCAGTTTGGGCATTGTCACCATGTGCACTGTCACCATGAGCACTGTTACCATGAGCACTATCACCATGGGAACTGTCACCATGGGAATGGTCACCATGGGCAATCTCAACATGAGCACTGTCACCATGGGAACACTCACCATGAGCACTGTCACCATGGGCACTGTCACCATGGGTACTGTCACCATGGGCACTTTCAACATGGGCAATGTTACCATGCGAACAGTCACAATGAGCACTATCACCATGAGCACTATCACCAAGGGCACTGTCACCGTGAGCACTGTCACCGTGAGCACTGTCACAGTGGGCACTGTCAACATGAGCACTGTCACCATAGGCACTGTCACCATGGACACTATCACCATGAGCACTATCATCATGGGCAGTGCTACCATGAGGAATTTCACCATCGGAACTCCAACCAAGTACACCGCCAGCATGAGCACAGTCATCATGGGCACTGCAACTATGAGCACTGTCACCAAGGGTAATTTCAACATGGGCCCTGTCACCATGCGAACTGTCTCCATGAGCACTATCACCGTGAGCACTGTCACCATGAGCATAGTCACCATGGGCACTGTCACAATGAGCACTGTAACCATGGGAACTTTCACCCTGAGCACTATCACCGTGAGCACTATTAACATGGGCAGGGTCACCATGAGCAATATCACCATGGGCACTGTCACCGTGAGTACTATAAACATGGGTACTATCACCAAGGGCAGTGTCACCATGAGCACTGTCATCATGGGCACTGTTACCATGGGAACAGTCAACATTAGAACTGTCACTGTGGGCATTATCAACGTGAGCACTATCACAATGGGCACTGTTACCATAGGCACTGTCACGGTGGACACTGTCACCATGAACACTATCATCATGGGCATTGCCTCCATAAGGAATTTCACCATGAGAACTCCAACCATGTATACAACCTGCATGAGCATAGTCACCATGGGCAGTGTTACCATGAGCACTGCTACCTTGGGCACTTTCAACATGGGCACAGTCACCATGCGAACTATCACCATGAGGACTATCACCATGAGCAATATTACCATGAACACTATCACCAAGGGCACTGTCAACGTGAGCACTATCACCGTAAGCACTATCACCATGAGCACTGTCACCGTGAGCACTGTCACTGTGGGCACTGTCACCGTGTGCACTGTCACCATGGGCAATTTCTACATGGCCACTGTCACCATGGGCACGGTCACCATGGACACTGTCATCATGAGCTCTGTTACCAAGGGAAATGTCACCACGAGCACTGTCATCTTGGGAACTGCCACCATGGACACGGCCACCATGAGCACTGTGACCATTGGCAGTGCCACCATGAGCACTATCACCATGAGCACTATCACCAAGGGCACTGTCACCGTGAGCACTATCACCGTGAGCACTATCACCATGAGCACTGTCACCATGGGAAAAGTCACCATGGGCACTGTCACCATAGGCACTGTCACCGTGGACAATCTCACCATGAGCACTATCATCATGGGCATTGCCACCATAAGGAATGTCACCATGGGAACTCCAACCATGTACACCGCCAGCATGAGCACAGTCACCATGTGCAATGTCACCATGAGCACTATCACCAGGAGCACTATCACCAAGGGCACTGTCACTGTGAGCACTATCACCGGGAGCACTATCACCGTGAGCACTGTCACCATGAGCAGTGTCACCGTGCGAACTCTCACCATGAGCACTGTCACCATGGGCACTATAACCATGGGAACTGTCACCATGAGCACTATCACCGTGAGCACTAGCACCATGGGCAGTGTCACCATGAGCAATATCACCATGGGCAGTGTCACCATGAGCACTATTACCATGGGCACTATCACCATGAGCACTATCACCGTGAGCACTGTCACCGTGGGCACTGTCATCGTGTGCACTGTCACCATGAGCACTATCACCATGGGAACTGTCACCATGGGAATGGTCACCATGGGCACTGTGAAGATGAGAACTGTCACCATGGGACCTCTCACCATGAGCACTGTCACCATGGGAAATGTCCCCATGGGCACTATCATCATGGGCAGTGCCACCATGAGGAATTTCACCATGGGAACTACAACCATATGCACCACCAGCTTTAGCACAGTCACCATGGGCTGTGTCACCATGAGCACTGTCACCATGGGCACTGTCACTATGGACACGGTCTCCATGGGCACTCTCACCATGGATACTGTCACTGTGGAAAATGTCACCATGGGAACTGTAACCATCTACACTGTCCCCAGGAGCACTATCACCATGGACACTATATCCATCAGCATTGTCCCCATGGGCACTGTCAACATAAGCACTGTCACCATCGGCACTGTCGCCATGGGAACTCTCACTATGAGCACTGTCACCATTGGAAATGTCACTATGGGCATTGTCACCAAGGGCACTGTCACCATGGTCACTGTCAACATGAGCACTGCCACCATGAGCACTGTCACCGTGAGCACTGTCACCATGATCATTGTCACCAGGAGCATTGTCATCATGGGAAGTGTCACCATGAGTACTATCATCTCCAGGACTGTCACAGTGAGCACTGATAATGTGAGCACTCTCACCATGAGCACTTTCATCATGAGCACTCTCACAATGAGAAATATCACCTCGAGCACTCTCACCGTGAGAACAGTCACTATGAGCACTCTCACCGTGAGCACTGTCATCATGGGAACTGCCACCATGAGAACTTTCAAGATGGTAACTGCAACCATGGAAACTGCCACCATGAGCATTGTCACCGTGAGCAATGTCAACATGAGCACTGTCACCATGGGAACTGATGCCATGAGCACTGTCACCATAGGAACTGTCACAATTGACACTGCCACCTTGGGTACTGACACCATGGGCACTGTCACCATGGGGAATGTCACCATGGGCACTGTAACCATGGCCACTGTCACCATGGACACTGTCACCATAGACACTGTCACCAGGGGAACTGTCACCATGAGCACTCTCACCGTCAGCACTGTCACTATGGGCAGTGTCATGGTGAGCAATATCACCATGGGCACTGTCACCATGAGCACTATTACCATGGACACAGTCACCGTGAGGAATGTCACCATGGACACTGTCTGCATGAGCATTGTCACCATGGGCACTGTTACCATGGGCACTGTCATAATGAGCACTGTCACGATGGGCACTGTCACAATGGGCACTGTCACCATGGGAACTGTCACCATGAGTACCATCACCGTGAGCACTATCACCATGAATAGGGTCACCGTGAGCAATATCACCATGGGCAATGTCACCGTGAGCACTATTACCATGGGCACTGTCACCATGAGCACTATCACCATGAGCACTATCAACAAGGGCACTGTCACTGTGAGCACTATCACCATGGGCACTGTCACCATGAGCAGTATTACCATGAGCACTATCACCAAGGGCACTGTCAATGTGAGCACTATCACCGTGAGCACTGTCACCATGAGCACTGTCACCATGGGCACTGTCACCATGCCAAATGTCACCAGGAACACAGTCACCGTGGGCAATGTCACCACGAGCACTATAACCATGGGCACTGTCAACATGGGAACTGTCACCATGAGCACTATCACTGTGAGCACTCTAACCATGGGCACTGTCACCATGAGCAATATCACCATGAACACTGTCACTGTGAGCATTGTCCCCGTGGGCACTGTCACCGTTTGCACTGTCAACATGAGCACTGTCACCTTGGGAAATGTCACCATGGGCACAGTCATCATGGGCAGTGTCACCATAAGCACTGTCACCATGGGCACTCTCATGATGGACACTGTCACCATGAGCACTATCATCATGGGCAGTGCCACCATGAGGAATTTCACCATGGGAACTCCAAGCATGTACACAGCCAGCATGAGCATAGCCACCATGGGCATTGACACCATGAGCAGTGTCACCATGGGCACTTTCAACATGGCCACTGTCACCATGGGCACTGTCTCCATAGACACTGTCATCATGAGCTCTGTTACCATGGGTAATGTCACCATGACCACTGTCATCTTGGGAACTGCCACCATGGACACTGCCACCATGAGCACTGTAACCATTGTCACTGCCACAGTGAGCACTGTCACCGTGAGCACTGTCACCATGGGAACTGTCACCGTGAGCACTATTACCATGAGTACTATCATCGAGGGCACTGTCACCATGAGCACTGTCAACATGAGCATTGTCACAATGGGCATTGTCACCATGAGCACTGTCATCATGGGCTATGTTACCATGTGAACTGCCACCATGAGCACTATCACCATGAGCACTATCACCAAGGGCACTGTCACCGTGAGCACTGTCACCGTGAGCACTGTCACAGTGGGCACTGTCAACATGAGCAGTGTCATCATGGGCACTGTCACCATAGGCACAGTCACCATGGACACTGTCACCATGAGCACTAACATCTTGGGCAGTGTTGCCATGAGGAATTTCACCATTGGAACTCCAACCATGTACACTGCCATCATGAGCACAATCACCATGGGAAGTAACACCATGAGCACTGTCACCATGGGCACTTTTAACATGGGCCCTGTCGCCATGAGAACTTTCACCATGAGCATTATCTCTGTGAGCACTGTCACCATGAGCATAGTCACCGTGGGCACTGTCACCATGAGCACTGTCACCATGGGCACTGTAACCATGGGAACTGTCAAAACGGGAACGGTCACCATGGATACTGTTAAGGTGAGCACTGTCACCTTGGGAAATCTCACCATGAGCATTGTCACCATGGGCACTGTCAACATGAGCACTGTCACCTTGGAAACCATCACCATGGGCACTCTCACCATAGGCAGTGTCACCATGGACACTGTCACCATGGGCACTGTCAACATGAGCACTGTCACCATAGGAACTCTCACCATAAGCACTGTCACCATGGGAAATGTCACCATGGGCACTGTCACGATGGGCACTGTCAGCATGGACACTGTCACCATGAGCACTATCATCATGGGCAGGGCCACCATAAGGAATTTCACCATGGGAACTCCTACCATGTACACCGCCAGCATGAGCACAGTCACCATGGGCATTGTCAACATGAGCACTGTCACCATGGGCACTTTCAACATGCGCAGTGTCACCATGTGAACTGTCACCCTGAGCACTATCACTGTGAGCACTGTCACCATGAGCATAGTCACCGTGGGCACTTTCACCATGATCACTGTCACCATGGGCACTGTCACCATGGGAACTGTCACCATGAGCTCTATCACCGTGAGCACTATCACCATGGGCAGTGTCACCGTGAGCACTATTACCATGGGTACTATCACGAAGGGCACTGTCACCGTGAGCACTGTCACCATGAGCACTGTCACCGTGGGCATTGTCACCATGAGCACTGTCATCATCGGCACTGTTCCCATGGGAACTGTCACTATTAGAAATGTCACTGTGGGCACTATCACCGTGAGCACTATCACAATGGGCACTGTCACCATAGGCAGTGTCACCATGGACACTGTCACCATGAACACTATCATCATGGGCAGTGCCACCATGAGGAATTTCACCTTGGGAACTCCAACCATGTACATCGGCAGCTTTAGCACAGTCACCATGGGCTGTGTCACCATGAGCACTGTCACCATGGGCACTGTCATCATGTGAACTGTCACCATGAGAACTGTCACCGTGCGCACTGTCACCATGGGAACTCTCACAATGAGCACTATCACCGTGAGGACTATAATCATGGGCAATGTCACCGTGAGCAATATCACCATGAACACTGTAACCATGGGAAATGTCACTGTGGGCACTGTCACTGTGTGCACTGTCAACATGAGCACTGTCACCATGGGCACTGTCACCATGGGCAGTGTCATCATGAGCACTGTCACCTTGTGCACTCTCACGATGGACACTGTCACCATGAGCACTATCATCATGGGCAGTGCCACCATGAGGAATTTCACCATGGGAACTCCAACTATGTACACCGCCAGCATGAGCAGAGTCACCATGGGCAGTGTCACCATGAGCAGTGTCACCAGGGGCACTTTCAACATGGGCCCTGTCACCATGCGAACTGTCACCGTGAGCACTATCACCGTGAGCACTGTCACCATGAGCATAGTCACCGTGAGCACTGTCACCATGAGCACTGTCACCATGGGCACTGTCACCATGGGCAGTGTCATCATGATCACTATCACCTTGAGCACTATCACCGTGCGCGGTGTCACCGTGAGCAATATCACCATGGGCACTGTCACCATGAGTACTGTCACCATGGGCACTCTCACCATGGGCACTCTCACCATGGGCACTTTCAACATGGGTACTGTCACCATGGTCACTGTCATCATGAGCTCTGTTACCATGGGAAATGTCACCATGAGCACTGTCATCTTGGGAACTGCCACCATGGACACTGCCCCCATGAGCACTGTAACCATTGGCACTGCCACAGTGAGCACTGTCACCGTGAGCACTGTCACCATGGGAATTTTCACCATGTGCACTGTCACCATGGGAAATCTCACCATGAGCACTGCCACCATGGGAAATGTCACTATGGGCAGTGTCTCCATGGGCACTGTCACCATGGGCAGTGTCACCATGAGCACTATTACCATGAGCACTATCACCATGAGCGCTATCACCAAGGGCAGTGTCACCGTGAGCAATATCAACATGGGCAATATCACCGTGAGCACTATTCAAATGGGCACTATCGCCATGAGAACTATCACCGTGAGCACTGTCACTGTGGGGATTGTCACCATGTACACTGTCACCATGAGCACTGTCACCATGAGCACTATCATCATGGGAATTGCCACCATAAGAAATTTCCCCATGGGAACTCCAACCAGGTACACCGCCAGCATGAGCAGAGTCACCATGGGCAGTGTCACCATGAGCACACTCACCATGAGCACTATCACCATGATCACTATCACCGTGGGCAGTGTCACTGTGAACACTATCACCATGGGCAGTGTCACCGTGGGCAATATCACTATGGGCACTGTCATGTGAGCACTATTACCATGGGTACTATCACCAAGGGCACTCTCACCATGAGCACTGTCACTATGAGCACTGTCACCATGGGCACTGTCACCATGAGCACTGACATCATGGGCACAGTCACCATGTGAACTGCCACCATGAGCACTATCACCGTGGGCACTGTCACCATGAGAACTGTCACCATGGGCACTGTATCCATGGGAACTGTTACCCTGGGCACTACCACGGTGAGCACTATCTCCATGGGAACTGTCACCATGGGAACGGTCACCATGGGCACTGTCAAGGTGAGAATTCTCACCATGGGAACTCTCACCATGAGCACTGTCGCCGTGGGCACTGTCAACATGAGCACTCTCACCATGGACACTATCACCATGGGCACTGTCAACATGGGCACTCTCACCATGGCCACTGTCAACATGGACAGTGTCACCATGGGCACTGTCAACATCAACACTGTCACCATGGGAACTCTCACCATGAGCACTGTCACATTGGGAAATGTCACCATGGGCACAGTCACCATGGGAAATGTCACCATGGAAACTGTCAGCATGGGCACTGTCAGTATGGACAGGGTCACAGTGAGCGCTATCATCATGGGCAGTGCCACCATGAGGAATTTCACCATGAGAAATCCAACCATGTACACCTCCAGCTTTAGCACAGTCATGATGGGCTGAGTCACCATGAGCGATGTCACCATGGGCATTGTCAACATGCGAACTGTCACCATGAGCACTGTCACAGGGGGCAATGTCACCATGAGCACTGTAACCATGGGCACTGTCACCATGGGATCTGTCACCATGAGCACTATCACCGTGAGCACTATAACCATGGGCAGTGTCACCGTGAGCAATATCACCATGAACACTGTCACCGTGAGCACTTTCACTGTGGGCACTGTCACCGTGTGCACTGTCAACATGAGCACTATCACCATGGGCACTCTCACGATGGACACTGTCACCATGAGCACTATCATCATGGGCAGTGCCACCATGTGGAATTTCACCATGGGAACTCCAACCATGTACACTGCCAGCATGAGCACAGTCACCATGGGAAGTGTCACCATGAGAACTGTCACCATGGACACTTTCAACATGATCACTGTCACCATGGACACTGTCATCATGAGCTCTGTTACCAAGGGAAATGTCACAATGAGCAGTGTCATCTTGGGAACTGCCACCATGGACACTGCCACCATAAGCAATGTAACCATTGGCACTGCCACAGTGAGCACTGTCAACGTGAGCATTGTCACCATGGGAACTGACACCATGTGCACTGTCACCATGGGAACTCTCAACATTAGCACTGTCACCATGGGAAATGTCACTTTGGGCCATGTCCCCATGGGCACTGTAAACATGGGCAGTGTCACCATGAGCACTATTACCATGAGCACTATCACCATGAGCACTATCACCATGGGCACTGTCACCGTGAGCATTATTACCATGTGTACTATCACCAAGGGCACTGTCACCATGAGCACTGTCTCCGAGGGCATTGTAACCGTGAGCACTGTCATCATGGGCACTGTCACCATGCGAAATGCCACCATGAGCTCTAGCACCGTGGGCACTGTCACAATGAGCACTGTCACCATGGGCACTGAATCCATGGGAACTGTCACCATGGGCACTATTACGGTGAGCACTATCACCATGGGAACTGTCACCATGAGAACGGTCACCATGGGCACTGTCAATATGAGCACTGTCAACATGGGAACTCTCACCATGAGCACTGTCACAGTGGGCTCTGTCAACATGAGCACTGTCACCATGGAAACTGTCACCATGTGCACTGTCACCATGGTCAATGTCACCATGGACACTGTCACCATGGGAACTGTCACCATGAGCACTGTCACCATGCGAACTGCCACCATGAGCACTATCACCATGAGAACTATCACCAAGGGCACTGTCACCGTGAACACTGTCAGCGTGGGCACTGTCACCATGAGCACTGTCATCATGGGTACTGTCACCATGGGAACTGTCACCATTAGCACTGTCACTGTGGGCACTATCACTGTGAGCACTATCACAATGGACACTGTCACCATAGGAACTGTCACCATGGACACTGTCACCATGATCACTATCATCATGGGCAGTGCCACCATAAGGAATTTCACCATGGGAACTCCAACCATGTACAAAGCCAGCATGAGCACATTCACCATGGGTAGTGTCACCATGAGCACTGCCACCATGGGCACTTTCAACATGGGCACTGTCACCAAGTGAACCGTCACCATGAGCACTGATACCATGAGCACTATCACCAAGGGCACTGTCAGCGTGAGCACTATCACCGTGAGCAATATCACCGTAAGGACTGTCACCATGAGCATTTTCACCGTGTGCACTGTCACCATGGGCATTGTCAACATAAGCATTGTCACCATGGGAACTCTCACCATGAGCACTGTCATCATGGGAAATGTCACCATGGGCACTGTCACAATAGGCATTGTCACCATGGACACTCTCACCATGAGAACTATCATCATGGGCATTGCCACCATAAGGAATTTCACCATGGGAACTCCAACCATGTACACCGCCAGCATGAGCACATTCACCATGGGCCGTGTCACCATGAGCACTATCACCATGAGCACTATCACCATGAGCACTATCACCAGCGGAACTGTCACCGTGAGCACTATCACAGTGAGCACTGTCACCATGAGCACTGTCACCATGGGCACTATCACCATGGGAAATGTCACCACGGGAACGGTCACCATGGACACTGTTAAGGTGAGCACTGTCACCATGGGAACTCTCACCATGAGCATTGTCACCGTGGGCACTGTCAACATGAGCATTGTCACCATGGGCACTCTCACCATAGGCACTATCACCGTGGGCACTGTCACCATGGGCACTGTCAACATGAGCACTGTCACCATGGGAACTCTCACCATAAGCAATGTAACCATGGGAAATGTCACCATAGGAAATGTCACCATGGGCACTGTCACGATGGGCACTGTCAGCATGGACACTGTCACCATGAGAACTATCATCATGGGCAGTGCCACCATAAGGAATTTCACCATGGGAACTCCTACCATTTACACCGCCAGCATGAGCAAAGTCACCATGGGCAGTGTCACCATGAGCACTGTCATCATGGGCACTTTCAACATGCGCAGTGTCACCATGCGAACTGTAACCCTTAGCACTATCACTGTGAGCACTGTCACCATGAGCATACTCACCGTGGGCACTTTCACCATGAGCACTGTCACCCTGGGCACTGTCACCATGGGAACTGTCACCATGAGCACTATCACCGTGAGCACTATCACCATCGGCAGTGTCACCGCGAGCACTATTACCATGGGTACTATCAAGAAGGGCACTGTCACCATGAGCACTGTCATCATGAGCACGGTCACCGTGGGCACTGTCACCATGACCAGTGTCATCATCGGCACTGTCACCATGGGAACTGTCACTATTAGAACTGTCACTGTGGGCACTATCACCGGTGAGCACTATCACAATGGGCACTGTCACCATAGGCACTGTCACCATGGACACTGTCATCATGGGCAGTGCCACCATGAGGAATTTCACCATGGGAACTCCAACCATGTACACCGCCAGCTTTAGCACAGTCACCATGGGTTGTGTGACCATGAGCACTGTAACCATGGGCACTGTCACCATGCGAACTCTCACCATGAGCACTGTCACCATGGGCACTGTCACCATGGGAAATATCACCATGGGCACTGTCACCGTGGTCCCTGTGACCATGGACACTGTCACCATGGGGACTGTCATCATGGATACTCTCACCATGGGCACTGACATCATGGGCACTCTCACCATGTGCGCTGTCACCATGGACACTGTCACCATGGTCACTGTCAACATGAGCATTGTCACCATGGGAACTCTCACCATGAGAAATATCACCATGGGATATTTCACCATGGGCACTGTCGCGATGGGCACTGTCACCATTGGCAGTGTCACCATGAGCACTATTACCATGAGTACTATCACCATGAGCACTGTCACCATGGGCACTGTCACCATGAGCACTGTCATCATGGTCACTGTCACCATGCGAACTGCCACCATGAGCAATATCACTGTGAGCACTGTCACCATGGGAACACTCACCATGAGAAATGTCACTATCGGCAGTGTCACCATGGGCACTCTCACCATGGGCAGTGTCACCATGAGCACTATTACCATGAGCACTATCACCATGAGCACTATCACCAAGGGCAGTGTCACCATGAGCGCTATCACCGTGAGCACTATCACCATGGGCACTGTCACCATAGGAACTGTCACCATGAGCACTGTCACCCTGGGCACTATCACCATGAGCACTATCACAATGGGCACTGTCACCATAGGCACTGTCACCATGGACACTGTCACCATGAGCACTATCATCATGGGCAGTGCTACCATGAGGAATTTCACCATCGGAACTCCAACCATGTACACCGCCAACATGAGTTCAGTCACCATGGGCAGTGTCACCATGAGCACTGTCACCATGGGCACTTTCAACTTCACCATGTCTACCATGCGAACTGTCACCATGAGCACTGTCTCCATGAGCACTATCACCGTGAGAACTTTCATCATGAGCATAGTCACCATGGGCACTGTCAACATGAGCACTATCACCATGAGCAATATCACCATGGGTAGTGTCACCGTGAGCAATATCACCATGGGCACTGTCACCGTGACCCCTATTACCATGGGTACTATCACCAAGGGCATTGTCACCGTGAGCACTGTCACCATGAGCACTGTCACCATGGGCACTGTCACCATGAGCACTGTCATCATGGGCACTGTCACCATGGGGACTGTCACCATTAGCACTGTCACTGTGGACACTATCACCGTGAGCACTATCACAATGGGCACTGTCACCATAGGCACTGTCACCATGGACACTGTCACCATGAAAACTATCATCATGGGCAGTGCCACCATAAGGAATTTCACCATGGGAACTCCAACTATGTACACCGCCAGCATGAGCACAGTCATAATGGGCAGTGTCACCATGATCACTGCCACCATGGGCACTTTCAACATGGGCACTCTCAACATGCGAACCGTCACCATGAGCACTATCACCATCAGCAGTATTACCATGAGCACTATCACCAAGGGCACTGTCAGCGGGAGCACTATCACTGTGAGCACTGTCACCATGAGAATTGTCACCCTGGACACTGTCATCATGAGCACTGGCACCTTGGGTATTGTCAACATGAGCATTGTCATCATGGGAACTCTCACCATGAGCACTGTCAAGATGGGAAATGTCACCATGGGCACTGTCACCATGGACACTGTCACCATGAGCACTGTCACCATGGACAGTGTCACCATGAGCATTGTCACATTGAGCACTCTCAACATGGGAACTTTCACCATGGGCACTGTCACCATGGGCACTGTCACCATGGACAATGTCACCTTGGGAACTGTCACCATGGGAAATGTCACCATGGGCACTGTAACCATGGACACTGTCACCAGGAGCACGATCACCATGGACACTGTTTCCATGAGCATTGTCCCCATGTACACTGTCAACATTGGAACTGTCATCATGGGCACTGTCACCATGGACACTGTCATCATGAGCTCTGTTACCAAGGGAAATGTCACCACGATCACTGTCATCTTGGGAACTGCCACCATGGACACTGCCACCATGAGCACTGTGACCATTGGCAGTGCCACCATGAGCACTATCACCAAGGGCACTGTCACCGTGAGCACTATCACCGTGAGCACTATCACCATGAGCACTGTCACCATGAGGACTGTCACCGTGGGCACTGTCACCGTGGGCACTGTCACCATGAGCACTGTCATCATGTGCAATGTCACCATGGGCACTGTCACCTTTAGAACTGTCACTCTGGGTATTATCACCGTGAGCACTCTCACAATGGGCACTGTCACCATGGACAGTGTCACCATGAGCACTATTGTCATGGGCAGAACTCCCATAAGGAATTTCACCATGGGAACTCCAACCATGTACACCGCCAGCATGAGCACAGTCACCATGGGCAGTGTCACCATGAGCAGTGGCACCATGGGCACTTTCAACATGGGCACTGTCACCATGCGAACTATCACCATGAGCACTATTACCATGAGCACTATCACCAAGGGCACTGTCAATGTGAGCACTATCACCGTGAGCACTATCACCATGGTCAGTGTCACCGTGAACAATATCACCATGGGCACTGTCACCGTGAGCACTATTACCATGGGCAATATTACCAAGGGCACTGTAACTGTGAGCACTTTCACCATGAGGACTGTCACCGTGGGCACTGTCAACATGAGTACTGTCACCATGGGCACTCTCACCATGAGAACTGTAACCGTTGGCACTATCACCATGGGCAGTGTCACTGTGAGAAATATCACCGTGGGCACTGTCACCATGAGCACTATTACCATGGGTACTATCACCAAGGACACTGTCAACATGAGCACTGTCACCGTGGGCCGTGTCAACATGAGCACTGTCACCATGCGCACTGTCACCATGGGAAATGTCACTATGAGCACTGTCACCAGGGGAAATGTCAACATGAGCACTGTCACCATAGGCACTGTCACCATGGACACATTCACCATGAGCACTAACATCATGGGCAGTTCCACCATAAGGAATTTCACCATGGGGACTCCAACCATGTACACCACCAGCATGAGCACAGTCACCATGGGCAGTGCCATCATGAGCACTCTCACCATGGGCACTTTTAACATGGGCCCTGTCGCCATGCGAACTGTCACCATGAGCAGTATCTCTGTGAGCACTGTCACCATGAGCATAGTCACCGTGGGCACTGTCACCTTGAGCACTGTCACCATGGGCACTGTAACCATGGGAACTTTCACCATGAGCACTATCACTGTGAGCACTATCGCCATGGGCAGTGTCACCGTGAGCAATATCACCATGGGCACTGTCACTGTGACCTCTATTACCATGGGTACTATCACCAAAGTCACTGTGACCGTGAGCACTGTCACCATGAGCAATGTCACCGTGGGCACTGTCACCATGGGAACTGTCACCATGTGCACTGTCACCATGGGAACTCTCACCATGAGCACTGTCACCATGGGAAATGTCACAATGGGCAGTGTCACCATGGGCACTGTCACCATGGGTAGTGTCACCATGAGCACTATTACCATGAGCACTATCACCATGAGCACTATCATCAAGGGCAGTGTCAGCATGAGCACTATCACCGTGAGCACTATCACCATGGGCAGTGTCACCTTGAGCAATATCAACATGGGCACTGTCACCGTGAGCACTATTACGATGGGCATTATCACCATGAGCACTATCACCGTGAGCACTGTCAGTGTGGGCATTGTCACCATGTGCACTGTCAACATGAGCACTGTTACCATGGGCAATATCACCATGAGCACTATCACCGTAAGCACTGTCATCGTGTGCACTGTCACCATGAGCACTATCACCATGTGAACTGTCACCATGGGAATGGTCACCATGGGCACTGTCAAGATGAGCAATGTCACCATGGGAACTCTCACCATGAGCACTGTCACCATGGGAAATGTCACCATGGGCACTATCATCATGGGCAGTGCCACCATGAGGAATTTCACCATGAGAACTTCAACCATGTACACCGCCAGCTTTAGCACAGTCACCATGGGCTGTGTCACCATGAGCAGTGTCACCATGGGCACTGTCACCATGGGAACTGTCACCATGAGCACTGTCACCATGGGAACTGTCACCATGAGCACTATCACCGTGAGCACTATAACCATGGGCAGTGTCACCATGAGCAATATCACCATGAATACTGTCACCGTGAGCACTTTCACTGTGGACACTGTCACCGTGTGCACTGTCACCATGGGCACTGTCACCATGGGCAGTGTTACCATGAGCACTGTCACAATGGGCACTCTTACCATGGGTAATTTTGAGCATGGACACTGTCACCATGGGCATTGTGAACATGAGCACTCTCACCATGGTAACTCTTACCATGAACACTGTCACCATGGGAAATGTCACCATGGGCACTGTCACCATGGGCACTGTCACCATGGATATTGTCACCATGTGCACTGTCACCATGGGAATTCTCACCATGAGCACTGTCACCATGGTAAATGTCACTATTGGCAGTGTCACCATGGGCACTGTCACCAAGGGCAGTGTCACCATGAGCATTATTACCATCAGCACTATCACCATGAACACTATCACCATGGGTACTGTCACCATGAGAATTCTTACCATGGGTACTATCACCAAGGGCACTGTCACCGTGAGCATTGTCACCATGAGCACTATCACCATGGGCACTGTCACCATGAGCACTGTCACCATTGGCAGTGTATCCATGGGAACTGTCAAGATGAGCCCTGTCACCATGGTAATTCTCACCATGAGCACTGGCACCGTGGGCACTGTCAACATGAGCACTGTCACCATGGCAACTCTCACCATGAGCACTGTCACCATGGGAAATGTCACCATGGGCACTGTCACCATGGGAAATGTCACTATGGGCACTGTCACAATGGGCACTGTCACCATGGACACTGTCACCATGAGCCCTATCATCATTTGCAGGGCCACCATAAGGAATTTCACCATTGGAACTCCAACCGTGTACACCGCCAGCATGAGCAGTCACCATGAGCACTGTCACCATGGGCTTTGTCACCATGCGAACTGTCACCATGAGCACTATCACTATGAGCATTATCACCATGAACACTATCACAAAGGGCACTGTCACCATGAGCACTATCACTGTGAGCACAATCACCATGAGCACTGTCACCGTGGGTACTGTCACCATGGGAACTTTCACCATGGGCACTGTCACCATGGGCACTGTCACCAGGAGCACTATCACCATGGACACTCTTTCCTTGAGCATTGTCCCCATGTACACTGTCAACATTGGAAGTGTCATCATGGGCAATGTCACCATGAGCACTGTCACCATGAGCACCGTCAATATGGGAACTGCCACCATGAGCACTGTCACCATGGACACTGCCACCATGAGCACTGTCACTGTGAGCACTGTCACCATGATCATTGTCACCAGGAGCATTGTCATCATGGGATGTGTCACCATGAGTACTATCATCTCCAGGACTGTCACAGTGAGCACTGATACCGTGAGCACTCTCACCATGAGCACTTTCATCATGAGCACTCTCACAGTGAGAAATATCACCTCGAGCACTCTCACCGTGAGAACAGTCACTATGAGCACTCTCACCGTGAGCACTATCATCATGGGAACTGCCACCATGAGAACTTTCAAGATGGTAACTGCAACCATGGAAACTGCCACCATGAGCATTGTCACCGTGAGCAGTGTCACCGTGAGCATTGTCAACATGAGCACTGTCACCATGGGAACTGATGCCATGAGCACTGTCACCATAGGAACTGTCACAATTGACACTTCCACCTTGGGTACTGACACCATGGGCACTGTCACCATGGGGAATGTCACCATGGGCAGTGTCACCATGAGCACTGTAACCGTGGACACTGTCACCATGGACACTGTCACCATGAGCACTATCATCATGAGCAGTACCACCATGAGTAATTTCACCATGGAAACTCCAACCATGTACACCGCCAGCATGAGCACAGTCACCAAGGGCTGTGTCACCATGGGCACTGTCACCATGGGCACTATCACAAAGGACACTGTCATCATGAGCTCTATTACCATGGGAACTGTCACCATGAGCACTGTCCTCTTACGAACTGCCAGCATGGACACTGCCACCATGAGCACTGTAACCATTGGCACTTCCATCGTGGGCACTGTCATCATGAGCACTGTCACCATGAGAACGGTCACCAGGGACACTGTCACCATGGGCACTATCAGCCAGAGCACTGTCACCGTGAGCACTATCACTGTGAGCACTATCACCCTGAGCACTGTCACCGTGGGCACTGTCACCATGCGCACTGTCACCATGGGCACTGTCACCGTGGGAACTGTCACCAAGAGCAGCATCACCGTGAGTACTATCACCATGGACAGGGTCACCGTGAGCAATATCACCATGGGCACTGTCACCGTGAGCACTATTACTATGGGCACAATCACCATGAGCACTATCACCATGATCACTGTCACCGAGGGCACTCTCACCATGAGCACTATCTCCATGAGCACTATCACCAGGGGCACTGTCACCGGGAGCACTATCATAATGGGCGCTGTCACCATGGGCACTGTCACCATGGGCACTGTCAACATGGGAACTCTCATCATGAGCACTGTCACCATGGGCACAGTCACCATGGGCCCTCTCACCATGGGCGCTGTCACCATGGACACTGTCACCATGAGCACTATAATCATGGGCAGTGCCACCATAAGGAATTTCACCATTGTAACTCCAACCATATACACCGCCAGCATGAGCACAGTCACCATGGGGACTGTCAACATGAGCACTGTCACCATGGGAAATGTCTCCATGAGCACTCACTGTCACCATGGGAAATGTCTCCATGAGCACTATCACCATGATCACTATCACCAAGGGCACTGTCACCATGAGCACTATCACCGTGGACAATGTCACCATGAGAACTATCACCGTGAGCACTATCACCATGGGAAGTGTCACCATGAGCACTGTCACCATGGACATTGTCACCGTGGGCACTGTCACCATGAGCACTGTCACCATGGGCAATGTCACCGTGAGCACTATCACCATGGGCAGTGTCACCGTGAGCAATATCAACATGGGCAGTGTCACCATCAGCACTATTACCATGGGCACTATCACGTTGAGCACTATCACCTTGAGCACTGTCACCGTGGGCACTGTCACCATGGGCACTGTCAACATGAGCACAGTCACCATAGGAACTCTCACCATGAGCACTGTCACCATGGGAAATTTCACCATGGGCATGGTCACAATGAGCACTATCATCATGGGGAGTGCCACCATGAGGAATTTCATCCTGGGAACTCCAACCATATACACCGCCAGCTTTAGCACTGTCACCATGGGCAGTGTCACCATGTGCACTATTACCATGAGCACTATCAGCAAGAGCACTGTCACCGTGAGCACTTTCACCGTGAGCCCTATCACAGTGGGAAATTTTACCATGAGCACTATCATCATGGGCACTGTCACCATAGGAACTTTCACAACGAGCACTGTCACTTTGGGCACTATCACCATGAGCACTATCACAATGGGCACTGTCACCATAGGCACTGTCAACATGGACACTTTCACCGTGAGCACTATCATCACGGGCAATGCTACCATGAGGAATTTCACCATCGAAACTCCAACCATGTACACAGCCAGCATGAGCACAGTCACCATGGGCAGTGCCACCATGAGCAGTGTCACCAGGGGCACTTTCAACATGGGCCCTGTCACCATGCGAACTGTCACCGTGAGCACTATCACCGTGAGCACTGTCACCATGAGCATAGTCACCGTGAGCACTGTCACCATGAGCACTGTCACCATGGGCACTGTAACCATGGGAACTGTCACCATGATCACTATCACCTTGAGCACTATCACCATGCGCGGTGTCACCGTGAGCAATATCACCATGGGCACTGTCACCATGAGCACTTTTACCATGGGTACTGTCACCAAGGGCACTTTCACCATGAGCACTGTCACCATGAGCACTGTCACCGTGGGCACTGTCACCATGAGCACTGTCATCATGGGCACTGTCACCATTGGAACTGTCACCATTAGAACTGTCCCTGTGGGCCCTATCACCATGAGCACTATCACAATGGGAACTGTCCCCATAGGCAATGTCACCATGGACACTGTCACCTTGAACACTATGATCATGGGCAGTGCCACCATGAGGAGTTTCACCATGGGAAGTACAACCATGTACACCGCCAGCTTTAGCAGAGTCACCATGGGCACTGTCACCATGAGCACTGTCACCATGGGCACTGTCACCATGCCAAATGTCACCAGGAACACAGTCACCGTGGGCAATGTCACCACGAGCACTCTAACCATGGGCACTGTCACCATGAGCAATATCACCATGAACACTGTCACTGTGAGCATTGTCCCCGTGGGCACTGTCACCGTTTGCACTGTCAACATGAGCACTGTCACCTTGGGAAATGTCACCATGGGCACAGTCATCATGGGCAGTGTCACCATAAGCACTGTCACCATGGGCACTCTCATGATGGACACTGTCACCATGAGCACTATCATCATGGGCAGTGCCACCATGAGGAATTTCACCATGGGAACTCCAAGCATGTACACAGCCAGCATGAGCATAGCCACCATGGGCATTGACACCATGAGCAGTGTCACCATGGGCACTTTCAACATGGCCACTGTCACCATGGGCACTGTCTCCATAGACACTGTCATCATGAGCTCTGTTACCATGGGTAATGTCACCATGACCACTGTCATCTTGGGAACTGCCACCATGGACACTGCCACCATGAGCACTGTAACCATTGTCACTGCCACAGTGAGCACTGTCACCGTGAGCACTGTCACCATGGGAACTGTCACCGTGAGCACTATTACCATGAGTACTATCATCGAGGGCACTGTCACCGTGAGCACTGTCAACATGAGCATTGTCACAATGGGCATTGTCACCATGAGCACTGTCATCATGGGCTATGTTACCATGTGAACTGCCACCATGAGCACTATCACCATGAGCACTATCACCAAGGGCACTGTCACCGTGAGCACTGTCACCGTGAGCACTGTCACAGTGGGCACTGTCAACATGAGCAGTGTCATCATGGGCACTGTCACCATAGGCACAGTCACCATGGACACTGTCACCATGAGCACTAACATCTTGGGCAGTGCTACCATGAGGAATTTCACCATTGGAACTCCAACCATGTACACCGCCATCATGAGCACAATCACCATGGGAAGTAACACCATGAGCACTGTCACCATGGGCACTTTTAACATGGGCCCTGTCGCCATGCGAACTTTCACCATGAGCATTATCTCTGTGAGCACTGTCACCATGAGCATAGTCACCGTGGGCACTGTCACCATGAGCACTGTCACCATGGGCACTGTAACCATGGGAACTGTCAAAACGGGAACGGTCACCATGGATACTGTTAAGGTGAGCACTGTCACCTTGGGAAATCTCACCATGAGCGTTGTCACCATGGGCACTGTCAACATGAGCACTGTCACCTTGGAAACCATCACCATGGGCACTCTCACCATAGGCAGTGTCACCATGGACACTGTCACCATGGGCACTGTCAACATGAGCACTGTCACCATAGGAACTCTCACCATAAGCACTGTCACCATGGGAAATGTCATCATAGGAAATGTCACCATGGGCACTGTCACGATGGGCACTGTCAGCATGGACACTGTCACCATGAGCACTATCATCATGGGCAGGGCCACCATAAGGAATTTCACCATGGGAACTCCTACCATGTACACCGCCAGCATGAGCACAGTCACCATGGGCATTGTCAACATGAGCACTGTCACCATGGGCACTTTCAACATGCGCAGTGTCACCATGTGAACTGTCACCCTGAGCACTATCACTGTGAGCACTGTCACCATGAGCATAGTCACCGTGGGCACTTTCACCATGATCACTGTCACCATGGGCACTGTCACCATGGGAACTGTCACCATGAGCTCTATCACCGTGAGCACTATCACCATGGGCAGTGTCACCGTGAGCACTATTACCATGGGTACTATCACAAAGGGCACTGTCACCGTGAGCACTGTCACCATGAGCACTGTCACCGTGGGCATTGTCACCATGAGCACTGTCATCATCGGCACTGTTCCCATGGGAACTGTCACTATTAGAAATGTCACTGTGGGCACTATCACCGTGAGCACTATCACAATGGGCACTGTCACCATAGGCAGTGTCACCATGGACACTGTCACCATGAACACTATCATCATGGGCAGTGCCACCATGAGGAATTTCACCTTGGGAACTCCAACCATGTACATCGGCAGCTTTAGCACAGTCACCATGGGCTGTGTCACCATGAGCACTGTCACCATGGGCACTGTCATCATGTGAACTGTCACCATGAGAACTGTCACCGTGCGCACTGTCACCATGGGAACTGTCACAATGAGCACTATCACCGTGAGGACTATAATCATGGGCAATGTCACCGTGAGCAATATCACCATGAACACTGTAACCATGGGAAATGTCACTGTGGGCACTGTCACTGTGTGCACTGTCAACATGAGCACTGTCACCATGGGCACTGTCACCATGGGCAGTGTCATCATGAGCACTGTCACCTTGTGCACTCTCACGATGGACACTGTCACCATGAGCACTATCATCATGGGCAGTGCCACCATGAGGAATTTCACCATGGGAACTCCAACTATATACACCGCCAGCATGAGCAGAGTCACCATGGGCAGTGTCACCATGAGCAATGTCACCATGGGCACTTTCAACATGGGTACTGTCACCATGGTCACTGTCATCATGAGCTCTGTTACCATGGGAAATGTCACCATGAGCACTGTCATCTTGGGAACTGCCACCATGGACACTGCCCCCATGAGCACTGTAACCATTGGCACTGCCACAGTGAGCACTGTCACCGTGAGCACTGTCACCATGGGAATTTTCACCATGTGCACTGTCACCATGGGAAATCTCACCATGAGCACTGCCACCATGGGAAATGTCACTATGGGCAGTGTCTCCATGGGCACTGTCACCATGGGCAGTGTCACCATGAGCACTATTACCATGAGCACTATCACCATGAGCGCTATCACCAAGGGCAGTGTCACCGTGAGCAATATCAACATGGGCAATATCACCGTGAGCACTATTCAAATGGGCACTATCGCCATGAGAACTATCACCGTGAGCACTGTCACTGTGGGGATTGTCACCATGTACACTGTCACCATGAGCACTGTCACCATGAGCACTATCATCATGGGAATTGCCACCATAAGAAATTTCCCCATGGGAACTCCAACCAGGTACACCGCCAGCATGAGCAGAGTCACCATGGGCAGTGTCACCATGAGCACACTCACCATGAGCACTATCACCATGATCACTATCACCGTGGGCAGTGTCACTGTGAACACTATCACCATGGGCAGTGTCACCGTGGGCAATATCACTATGGGCACTGTCATGTGAGCACTATTACCATGGGTACTATCACCAAGGGCACTCTCACCATGAGCACTGTCACTATGAGCACTGTCACCATGGGCACTGTCACCATGAGCACTGACATCATGGGCACAGTCACCATGTGAACTGCCACCATGAGCACTATCACCGTGGGCACTGTCACCATGAGAACTGTCACCATGGGCACTGTATCCATGGGAACTGTTACCCTGGGCACTACCACGGTGAGCACTATCTCCATGGGAACTGTCACCATGGGAACGGTCACCATGGGCACTGTCAAGGTGAGAATTCTCACCATGGGAACTCTCACCATGAGCACTGTCGCCGTGGGCACTGTCAACATGAGCACTCTCACCATGGACACTATCACCATGGGCACTGTCAACATGGGCACTCTCACCATGGCCACTGTCAACATGGACAGTGTCACCATGGGCACTGTCAACATCAACACTGTCACCATGGGAACTCTCACCATGAGCACTGTCACATTGAGAAATGTCACCATGGGCACAGTCACCATGGGAAATGTCACCATGGAAACTGTCACCATGGGCACTGTCAGTATGGACAGGGTCACAGTGAGCGCTATCATCATGGGCAGTGCCACCATGAGGAATTTCACCATGAGAAATCCAACCATGTACACCTCCAGCTTTAGCACAGTCACGATGGGCTGTGTCACCATGAGCGATGTCACCATGGGCATTGTCAACATGCGAACTGTCACCATGAGCACTGTCACAGGGGGCAATGTCACCATGAGCACTGTAACCATGGGCACTGTCACCATGGGAACTGTCACCATGAGCACTATCACCGTGAGCACTATAACCATGGGCAGTGTCACCATGAGCAATATCACCATGAACACTGTCACCGTGAGCACTTTCACTGTGGGCACTGTCACCGTGTGCACTGTCAACATGAGCACTATCACCATGGGCACTCTCACGATGGACACTGTCACCATGAGCACTATCATCATGGGCAGTGCCACCATGTGGAATTTCACCATGGGAACTCCAACCATGTACACTGCCAGCATGAGCACAGTCACCATGGGAAGTGTCACCATGAGAACTGTCACCATGGACACTTTCAACATGATCACTGTCACCATGGACACTGTCATCATGAGCTCTGTTACCAAGGGAAATGTCACAATGAGCAGTGTCATCTTGGGAACTGCCACCATGGACACTGCCACCATAAGCAATGTAACCATTGGCACTGCCACAGTGAGCACTGTCAACGTGAGCATTGTCACCATGGGAACTGACACCATGTGCACTGTCACCATGGGAACTCTCAACATTAGCACTGTCACCATGGGAAATGTCACTTTGGGCCATGTCCCCATGGGCACTGTAAACATGGGCAGTGTCACCATGAGCACTATTACCATGAGCACTATCACCATGAGCACTATCACCATGGGCACTGTCACCGTGAGCATTATTACCATGTGTACTATCACCAAGGGCACTGTCACCATGAGCACTGTCTCCGAGGGCATTGTAACCGTGAGCACTGTCATCATGGGCACTGTCACCATGCGAAATGCCACCATGAGCTCTAGCACCGTGGGCACTGTCACAATGAGCACTGTCACCATGGGCACTGAATCCATGGGAACTGTCACCATGGGCACTATTACGGTGAGCACTATCACCATGGGAACTGTCACCATGAGAACGGTCACCATGGGCACTGTCAATATGAGCACTGTCAACATGGGAACTCTCACCATGAGCACTGTCACAGTGGGCTCTGTCAACATGAGCACTGTCACCATGGAAACTGTCACCATGTGCACTGTCACCATGGTCAATGTCACCATGGACACTGTCACCATGGGAACTGTCACCATGAGCACTGTCACCATGCGAACTGCCACCATGAGCACTATCACCATGAGAACTATCACCAAGGGCACTGTCACCGTGAACACTGTCAGCGTGGGCACTGTCACCATGAGCACTGTCATCATGGGTACTGTCACCATGGGAACTGTCACCATTAGCACTGTCACTGTGGGCACTATCACTGTGAGCACTATCACAATGGACACTGTCACCATAGGAACTGTCACCATGGACACTGTCACCATGATCACTATCATCATGGGCAGTGCCACCATAAGGAATTTCACCATGGGAACTCCAACCATGTACAAAGCCAGCATGAGCACATTCACCATGGGTAGTGTCACCATGAGCACTGCCACCATGGGCACTTTCAACATGGGCACTGTCACCAAGTGAACCGTCACCATGAGCACTGATACCATGAGCACTATCACCAAGGGCACTGTCAGCGTGAGCACTATCACCGTGAGCAATATCACCGTAAGGACTGTCACCATGAGCATTTTCACCGTGTGCACTGTCACCATGGGCATTGTCAACATAAGCATTGTCACCATGGGAACTCTCACCATGAGCACTGTCATCATGGGAAATGTCACCATGGGCACTGTCACAATAGGCATTGTCACCATGGACACTCTCACCATGAGAACTATCATCATGGGCATTGCCACCATAAGGAATTTCACCATGGGAACTCCAACCATGTACACCGCCAGCATGAGCACATTCACCATGGGCCGTGTCACCATGAGCACTATCACCATGAGCACTATCACCATGAGCACTATCACCAGCGGAACTGTCACCGTGAGCACTATCACAGTGAGCACTGTCACCATGAGCACTGTCACCATGGGCACTATCACCATGGGAAATGTCACCACGGGAACGGTCACCATGGACACTGTTAAGGTGAGCACTGTCACCATGGGAACTCTCACCATGAGCATTGTCACCGTGGGCACTGTCAACATGAGCATTGTCACCATGGGCACTCTCACCATAGGCACTATCACCGTGGGCACTGTCACCATGGGCACTGTCAACATGAGCACTGTCACCATGGGAACTCTCACCATAAGCAATGTAACCATGGGAAATGTCACCATAGGAAATGTCACCATGGGCACTGTCACGATGGGCACTGTCAGCATGGACACTGTCACCATGAGAACTATCATCATGGGCAGTGCCACCATAAGGAATTTCACCATGGGAACTCCTACCATTTACACCGCCAGCATGAGCAAAGTCACCATGGGCAGTGTCACCATGAGCACTGTCATCATGGGCACTTTCAACATGCGCAGTGTCACCATGCGAACTGTAACCCTTAGCACTATCACTGTGAGCACTGTCACCATGAGCATACTCACCGTGGGCACTTTCACCATGAGCACTGTCACCCTGGGCACTGTCACCATGGGAACTGTCACCATGAGCACTATCACCGTGAGCACTATCACCATGAGCACTGTCATCATGAGCACGGTCACCGTGGGCACTGTCACCATGACCAGTGTCATCATCGGCACTGTCACCATGGGAACTGTCACTATTAGAACTGTCACTGTGGGCACTATCACCGTGAGCACTATCACAATGGGCACTGTCACCATAGGCACTGTCACCATGGACACTGTCATCATGGGCAGTGCCACCATGAGGAATTTCACCATGGGAACTCCAACCATGTACACCGCCAGCTTTAGCACAGTCACCATGGGTTGTGTGACCATGAGCACTGTAACCATGGGCACTGTCACCATGCGAACTCTCACCATGAGCACTGTCACCATGGGCACTGTCACCATGGGAAATATCACCATGGGCACTGTCACCGTGGTCCCTGTGACCATGGACACTGTCACCATGGGGACTGTCATCATGGATACTCTCACCATGGGCACTGACATCATGGGCACTCTCACCATGTGCGCTGTCACCATGGACACTGTCACCATGGTCACTGTCAACATGAGCATTGTCACCATGGGAACTCTCACCATGAGAAATATCACCATGGGATATTTCACCATGGGCACTGTCGCGATGGGCACTGTCACCATTGGCAGTGTCACCATGAGCACTATTACCATGAGTACTATCACCATGAGCACTGTCACCATGGGCACTGTCACCATGAGCACTGTCATCATGGTCACTGTCACCATGCGAACTGCCACCATGAGCAATATCACTGTGAGCACTGTCACCATGGGAACACTCACCATGAGAAATGTCACTATCGGCAGTGTCACCATGGGCACTCTCACCATGGGCAGTGTCACCATGAGCACTATTACCATGAGCACTATCACCATGAGCACTATCACCAAGGGCAGTGTCACCATGAGCGCTATCACCGTGAGCACTATCACCATGGGCACTGTCACCATAGGAACTGTCACCATGAGCACTGTCACCCTGGGCACTATCACCATGAGCACTATCACAATGGGCACTGTCACCATAGGCACTGTCACCATGGACACTGTCACCATGAGCACTATCATCATGGGCAGTGCTACCATGAGGAATTTCACCATCGGAACTCCAACCATGTACACCGCCAACATGAGTTCAGTCACCATGGGCAGTGTCACCATGAGCACTGTCACCATGGGCACTTTCAACTTCACCATGTCTACCATGCGAACTGTCACCATGAGCACTGTCTCCATGAGCACTATCACCGTGAGAACTTTCATCATGAGCATAGTCACCATGGGCACTGTCAACATGAGCACTATCACCATGAGCAATATCACCATGGGTAGTGTCACCGTGAGCAATATCACCATGGGCACTGTCACCGTGACCCCTATTACCATGGGTACTATCACCAAGGGCATTGTCACCGTGAGCACTGTCACCATGAGCACTGTCACCATGGGCACTGTCACCATGAGCACTGTCATCATGGGCACTGTCACCATGGGGACTGTCACCATTAGCACTGTCACTGTGGACACTATCACCGTGAGCACTATCACAATGGGCACTGTCACCATAGGCACTGTCACCATGGACACTGTCACCATGAAAACTATCATCATGGGCAGTGCCACCATAAGGAATTTCACCATGGGAACTCCAACTATGTACACCGCCAGCATGAGCACAGTCATAATGGGCAGTGTCACCATGATCACTGCCACCATGGGCACTTTCAACATGGGCACTCTCAACATGCGAACCGTCACCATGAGCACTATCACCATCAGCAGTATTACCATGAGCACTATCACCAAGGGCACTGTCAGCGGGAGCACTATCACTGTGAGCACTGTCACCATGAGAATTGTCACCCTGGACACTGTCATCATGAGCACTGGCACCTTGGGTATTGTCAACATGAGCATTGTCATCATGGGAACTCTCACCATGAGCACTGTCAAGATGGCAAATGTCACCATGGGCACTGTCACCATGGACACTGTCACCATGAGCACTGTCACCATGGACAGTGTCACCATGAGCATTGTCACATTGAGCACTGTCAACATGGGAACTTTCACCATGGGCACTGTCACCATGGGCACTGTCACCATGGACAATGTCACCTTGGGAACTGTCACCATGGGAAATGTCACCATGGGCACTGTAACCATGGACACTGTCACCAGGAGCACGATCACCATGGACACTGTTTCCATGAGCATTGTCCCCATGTACACTGTCAACATTGGAACTGTCATCATGGGCACTGTCACCATGGACACTGTCATCATGAGCTCTGTTACCAAGGGAAATGTCACCACGATCACTGTCATCTTGGGAACTGCCACCATGGACACTGCCACCATGAGCACTGTGACCATTGGCAGTGCCACCATGAGCACTATCACCATGAGCACTATCACCAAGGGCACTGTCACCGTGAGCACTATCACCGTGAGCACTATCACCATGAGCACTGTCACCATGAGGACTGTCACCGTGGGCACTGTCACCGTGGGCACTGTCACCATGAGCACTGTCATCATGTGCAATGTCACCATGGGCACTGTCACCTTTAGAACTGTCACTCTGGGTATTATCACCGTGAGCACTCTCACAATGGGCACTGTCACCATGGACAGTGTCACCATGAGCACTATTGTCATGGGCAGAACTCCCATAAGGAATTTCACCATGGGAACTCCAACCATGTACACCGCCAGCATGAGCACAGTCACCATGGGCAGTGTCACCATGAGCAGTGGCACCATGGGCACTTTCAACATGGGCACTGTCACCATGCGAACTATCACCATGAGCACTATTACCATGAGCACTATCACCAAGGGCACTGTCAATGTGAGCACTATCACCGTGAGCACTATCACCATGGTCAGTGTCACCGTGAACAATATCACCATGGGCACTGTCACCGTGAGCACTATTACCATGGGCAATATTACCAAGGGCACTGTAACTGTGAGCACTTTCACCATGAGGACTGTCACCGTGGGCACTGTCAACATGAGTACTGTCACCATGGGCACTCTCACCATGAGAACTGTAACCGTTGGCACTATCACCATGGGCAGTGTCACTGTGAGAAATATCACCGTGGGCACTGTCACCATGAGCACTATTACCATGGGTACTATCACCAAGGACACTGTCAACATGAGCACTGTCACCGTGGGCCGTGTCAACATGAGCACTGTCACCATGCGCACTGTCACCATGGGAAATGTCACTATGAGCACTGTCACCAGGGGAAATGTCAACATGAGCACTGTCACCATAGGCACTGTCACCATGGACACATTCACCATGAGCACTAACATCATGGGCAGTTCCACCATAAGGAATTTCACCATGGGGACTCCAACCATGTACACCACCAGCATGAGCACAGTCACCATGGGCAGTGCCATCATGAGCACTCTCACCATGGGCACTTTTAACATGGGCCCTGTCGCCATGCGAACTGTCACCATGAGCAGTATCTCTGTGAGCACTGTCACCATGAGCATAGTCACCGTGGGCACTGTCACCTTGAGCACTGTCACCATGGGCACTGTAACCATGGGAACTTTCACCATGAGCACTATCACTGTGAGCACTATCGCCATGGGCAGTGTCACCGTGAGCAATATCACCATGGGCACTGTCACTGTGACCTCTATTACCATGGGTACTATCACCAAAGTCACTGTGACCGTGAGCACTGTCACCATGAGCAATGTCACCGTGGGCACTGTCACCATGGGAACTGTCACCATGTGCACTGTCACCATGGGAACTCTCACCATGAGCACTGTCACCATGGGAAATGTCACAATGGGCAGTGTCACCATGGGCACTGTCACCATGGGTAGTGTCACCATGAGCACTATTACCATGAGCACTATCACCATGAGCACTATCATCAAGGGCAGTGTCAGCATGAGCACTATCACCGTGAGCACTATCACCATGGGCAGTGTCACCTTGAGCAATATCAACATGGGCACTGTCACCGTGAGCACTATTACGATGGGCATTATCACCATGAGCACTATCACCGTGAGCACTGTCAGTGTGGGCATTGTCACCATGTGCACTGTCAACATGAGCACTGTTACCATGGGCAATATCACCATGAGCACTATCACCGTAAGCACTGTCATCGTGTGCACTGTCACCATGAGCACTATCACCATGTGAACTGTCACCATGGGAATGGTCACCATGGGCACTGTCAAGATGAGCAATGTCACCATGGGAACTCTCACCGTGAGCACTGTCACCATGGGAAATGTCACCATGGGCACTATCATCATGGGCAGTGCCACCATGAGGAATTTCACCATGAGAACTTCAACCATGTACACCGCCAGCTTTAGCACAGTCACCATGGGCTGTGTCACCATGAGCAGTGTCACCATGGGCACTGTCACCATGGGAACTGTCACCATGAGCACTGTCACCATGGGAACTGTCACCATGAGCACTATCACCGTGAGCACTATAACCATGGGCAGTGTCACCGTGAGCAATATCACCATGAATACTGTCACCGTGAGCACTTTCACTGTGGACACTGTCACCGTGTGCACTGTCACCATGGGCACTGTCACCATGGGCAGTGTTACCATGAGCACTGTCACAATGGGCACTCTTACCATGGGTAATTTTGAGCATGGACACTGTCACCATGGGCACTGTGAACATGAGCACTCTCACCATGGTAACTCTTACCATGAACACTGTCACCATGGGAAATGTCACCATGGGCACTGTCACCATGGGCACTGTCACCATGGATATTGTCACCATGTGCACTGTCACCATGGGAATTCTCACCATGAGCACTGTCACCATGGTAAATGTCACTATTGGCAGTGTCACCATGGGCACTGTCACCAAGGGCAGTGTCACCATGAGCATTATTACCATCAGCACTATCACCATGAACACTATCACCATGGGTACTGTCACCATGAGAATTCTTACCATGGGTACTATCACCAAGGGCACTGTCACCGTGAGCATTGTCACCATGAGCACTATCACCATGGGCACTGTCACCATGAGCACTGTCACCATTGGCAGTGTATCCATGGGAACTGTCAAGATGAGCCCTGTCACCATGGTAATTCTCACCATGAGCACTGGCACCGTGGGCACTGTCAACATGAGCACTGTCACCATGGCAACTCTCACCATGAGCACTGTCACCATGGGAAATGTCACCATGGGCACTGTCACCATGGGAAATGTCACTATGGGCACTGTCACAATGGGCACTGTCACCATGGACACTGTCACCATGAGCCCTATCATCATTTGCAGGGCCACCATAAGGAATTTCACCATTGGAACTCCAACCGTGTACACCGCCAGCATGAGCACAGTCACCATGAGCACTGTCACCATAGGCTTTGTCACCATGCGAACTGTCACCATGAGCACTATCACTATGAGCATTATCACCATGAACACTATCACAAAGGGCACTGTCACCATGAGCACTATCACTGTGAGCACAATCACCATGAGCACTGTCACCATGAGCACTGTCACCATGGGCAATATCACCATGAGCACTGTCACCGTGGGTACTGTCACCATGGGAACTTTCACCATGGGCACTGTCACCATGGGCACTGTCACCAGGAGCACTATCACCATGGACACTCTTTCCTTGAGCATTGTCCCCATGTACACTGTCAACATTGGAAGTGTCATCATGGGCAATGTCACCATGAGCACTGTCACCATGAGCACCGTCAATATGGGAACTGCCACCATGAGCACTGTCACCATGGACACTGCCACCATGAGCACTGTCACTGTGAGCACTGTCACCATGATCATTGTCACCAGGAGCATTGTCATCATGGGATGTGTCACCATGAGTACTATCATCTCCAGGACTGTCACAGTGAGCACTGATACCGTGAGCACTCTCACCATGAGCACTTTCATCATGAGCACTCTCACAGTGAGAAATATCACCTCGAGCACTCTCACCGTGAGAACAGTCACTATGAGCACTCTCACCGTGAGCACTATCATCATGGGAACTGCCACCATGAGAACTTTCAAGATGGTAACTGCAACCATGGAAACTGCCACCATGAGCATTGTCACCGTGAGCAGTGTCACCGTGAGCATTGTCAACATGAGCACTGTCACCATGGGAACTGATGCCATGAGCACTGTCACCATAGGAACTGTCACAATTGACACTTCCACCTTGGGTACTGACACCATGGGCACTGTCACCATGGGGAATGTCACCAAGAGCAGCATCACCGTGAGTACTATCACCATGGACAGGGTCACCGTGAGCAATATCACCATGGGCACTGTCACCGTGAGCACTATTACTATGGGCACAATCACCATGAGCACTATCACCGTGATCACTGTCACCGAGGGCACTGTCACCATGAGCACTATCTCCATGAGCACTATCACCAGGGGCACTGTCACCGGGAGCACTATCATAATGGGCGCTGTCACCATGGGCACTGTCACCATGGGCACTGTCAACATGGGAACTCTCATCATGAGCACTGTCACCATGGGCACAGTCACCATGGGCCCTCTCACCATGGGCGCTGTCACCATGGACACTGTCACCATGAGCACTATAATCATGGGCAGTGCCACCATAAGGAATTTCACCATTGTAACTCCAACCATATACACCACCAGCATGAGCACAGTCACCATGGGGACTGTCAACATGAGCACTGTCACCATGGGAAATGTCTCCATGAGCACTCACTGTCACCATGGGAAATGTCTCCATGAGCACTATCACCATGATCACTATCACCAAGGGCACTGTCACCATGAGCACTATCACCGTGGACAATGTCACCATGAGAACTATCACCGTGAGCACTATCACCATGGGAAGTGTCACCATGAGCACTGTCACCATGGACATTGTCACCGTGGGCACTGTCACCATGAGCACTGTCACCATGGGCAATGTCACCGTGAGCACTATCACCATGGGCAGTGTCACCGTGAGCAATATCAACATGGGCAGTGTCACCATCAGCACTATTACCATGGGCACTATCACGTTGAGCACTATCACCTTGAGCACTGTCACCGTGGGCACTGTCACCATGGGCACTGTCACCATGGGCACTGTCAACATGAGCACAGTCACCATAGGAACTCTCACCATGAGCACTGTCACCATGGGAAATTTCACCATGGGCATGGTCACAATGAGCACTATCATCATGGGGAGTGCCACCATGAGGAATTTCATCCTGGGAACTCCAACCATATACACCGCCAGCTTTAGCACAGTCACCATGGGCTGTGTCACCATGAGCACTGTCACCGTGAGCACTGTCACCATGGGAACTGTCACCATGTGCACTGTCACCATGGGAAATCTCACCATGAGCATTGTCACCATGGCAAATATCACTATGGGCAGTATCACCATGGGCACTGTCACCATAGGCAGTGTCACCATGATCACTATTACCATGAGCACTATCACCATGAGCACTATCACCATGGGCACTGTCACCGTGAGCAATATTACCATGCGTACTATCACCAAGGGCACTGTCAACGTGAGCACTATCACCGTGAGCACTGTCACTGTGGGCATTGTCACCATGAGCACTGTCATCATGGGTACTGTCACCATAGAAACTGTCACAATGAGCACTGTCACTGTGGGCACTATCACCATGGACACTGTCACCATAGGCACTGTCACCATGGATACTGTCACCATGAGCACTATCATCATGGGGAGTGCTACCATAAGGAATTTCACCATGGGAACTCCAACCATGGACACCGCCAGCATGAGCACAACCACCATGGGCAGTGTCACCATGAGCACTGCCACCATGGGCACTTTCAACATGGGCACTGTCACCATGCGAACTATCGCCATGAGCACTATCACCATGAGCAGTATTACCATGAGCACTATCCCCAAGGGCACTGTCAACGTGAGCACTATCACCGTGAGCACTATCACCATGGGCAGTGTCACCGTGAACAATATCACCATGGGCAGTGTCACCGTGAGCCCTATTACCATGGGCACTATCACCACGGGCACTGTCATTGTGAGCACTGTCACCATGAGCACTGTCACCGTGGGCACTATCAACACGAGCACTGTCACCATGGGCACTGTCACCATGGGAAATGTCACCATGAGAACTGTCACCGTGGGCAATGTCACCGTGAGCACTGTCACCGTGGGCACTGTCACCATGGGAACTGTCACCATGAGCACTATCACCATGAGGACTATAACCATGGGCACTGTCACAGTGAGCAATATCACCATGAACACTGTAACCATGGGAAATGTCACTGTGGGCACTGTCACTGTGTGCACTGTCAACATGAGCACTGTCACCATGGGCACTGTCACCATGGGCAGTGTCATCATGAGCACTGTCACCTTGTGCACTCTCACGATGGACACTGTCACCATGAGCACTATCATCATGGGCAGTGCCACCATGAGGAATTTCACCATGGGAACTCCAACTATGTACACCGCCAGCATGAGCAGAGTCACCATTGGCAGTGTCACCATGAGCAATGTCACCATGGGCACTTTCAACATGGGTACTGTCACCATGGTCACTGTCATCATGAGCTCTGTTACCATGGGAAATGTCACCATGAGCACTGTCATCTTGGGAACTGCCACCATGGACACTGCCCCCATGAGCACTGTAACCATTGGCACTGCCACAGTGAGCACTGTCACCGTGAGCACTGTCACCATGGGAATTTTCACCATGTGCACTGTCACCATGGGAAATCTCACCATGAGCACTGCCACCATGGGAAATGTCACTATGGGCAGTGTCTCCATGGGCACTGTCACCATGGGCAGTGTCACCATGAGCACTATTACCATGAGCACTATCACCATGAGCGCTATCACCAAGGGCAGTGTCACCGTGAGCAATATCAACATGGGCAATATCACCGTGAGCACTATTCAAATGCGCACTATCGCCATGAGAACTATCACCGTGAGCACTGTCACTGTGGGGATTGTCACCATGTACACTGTCACCATGAGCACTGTCACCATGAGCACTGTCACCGTGGGCACTGTCACCATGAGCACTGTCATCATGGGCACTGTCACCATTGGAACTGTCACCATTAGAACTGTCCCTGTGTGCCCTATCACCATGAGCACTATCACAATGGGAACTGTCCCCATAGGCAATGTCACCATGGACACTGTCACCTTGAACACTATGATCATGGGCAGTGCCACCATGAGGAGTTTCACCATGGGAAGTACAACCATGTACACCGCCAGCTTTAGCAGAGTCACCATGGGCACTGTCACCATGAGCACTGTCACCATGGGCACTGTCACCATGCCAAATGTCACCAGGAACACAGTCACCGTGGGCAATGTCACCACGAGCACTCTAACCATGGGCACTGTCACCATGAGCAATATCACCATGAACACTGTCACTGTGAGCATTGTCCCCGTGGGCACTGTCACCGTTTGCACTGTCAACATGAGCACTGTCACCTTGGGAAATGTCACCATGGGCACAGTCATCATGGGCAGTGTCACCATAAGCACTGTCACCATGGGCACTCTCATGATGGACACTGTCACCATGAGCACTATCATCATGGGCAGTGCCACCATGAGGAATTTCACCATGGGAACTCCAAGCATGTACACAGCCAGCATGAGCATAGCCACCATGGGCATTGACACCATGAGCAGTGTCACCATGGGCACTTTCAACATGGCCACTGTCACCATGGGCACTGTCTCCATAGACACTGTCATCATGAGCTCTGTTACCATGGGTAATGTCACCATGACCACTGTCATCTTGGGAACTGCCACCATGGACACTGCCACCATGAGCACTGTAACCATTGTCACTGCCACAGTGAGCACTGTCACCGTGAGCACTGTCACCATGGGAACTGTCACCGTGAGCACTATTACCATGAGTACTATCATCGAGGGCACTGTCACCGTGAGCACTGTCAACATGAGCATTGTCACAATGGGCATTGTCACCATGAGCACTGTCATCATGGGCTATGTTACCATGTGAACTGCCACCATGAGCACTATCACCATGAGCACTATCACCAAGGGCACTGTCACCGTGAGCACTGTCACCGTGAGCACTGTCACAGTGGGCACTGTCAACATGAGCAGTGTCATCATGGGCACTGTCACCATAGGCACAGTCACCATGGACACTGTCACCATGAGCACTAACATCTTGGGCAGTGCTACCATGAGGAATTTCACCATTGGAACTCCAACCATGTACACCGCCATCATGAGCACAATCACCATGGGAAGTAACACCATGAGCACTGTCACCATGGGCACTTTTAACATGGGCCCTGTCGCCATGCGAACTTTCACCATGAGCATTATCTCTGTGAGCACTGTCACCATGAGCATAGTCACCGTGGGCACTGTCACCATGAGCACTGTCACCATGGGCACTGTAACCATGGGAACTGTCAAAACGGGAACGGTCACCATGGATACTGTTAAGGTGAGCACTGTCACCTTGGGAAATCTCACCATGAGCGTTGTCACCATGGGCACTGTCAACATGAGCACTGTCACCTTGGAAACCATCACCATGGGCACTCTCACCATAGGCAGTGTCACCATGGACACTGTCACCATGGGCACTGTCAACATGAGCACTGTCACCATAGGAACTCTCACCATAAGCACTGTCACCATGGGAAATGTCATCATAGGAAATGTCACCATGGGCACTGTCACGATGGGCACTGTCAGCATGGACACTGTCACCATGAGCACTATCATCATGGGCAGGGCCACCATAAGGAATTTCACCATGGGAACTCCTACCATGTACACCGCCAGCATGAGCACAGTCACCATGGGCATTGTCAACATGAGCACTGTCACCATGGGCACTTTCAACATGCGCAGTGTCACCATGTGAACTGTCACCCTGAGCACTATCACTGTGAGCACAGTCACCATGAGCATAGTCACCGTGGGCACTTTCACCATGATCACTGTCACCATGGGCACTGTCACCATGGGAACTGTCACCATGAGCTCTATCACCGTGAGCACTATCACCATGGGCAGTGTCACCGTGAGCACTATTACCATGGGTACTATCACGAAGGGCACTGTCACCGTGAGCACTGTCACCATGAGCACTGTCACCGTGGGCATTGTCACCATGAGCACTGTCATCATCGGCACTGTTCCCATGGGAACTGTCACTATTAGAAATGTCACTGTGGGCACTATCACCGTGAGCACTATCACAATGGGCACTGTCACCATAGGCAGTGTCACCATGGACACTGTCACCATGAACACTATCATCATGGGCAGTGCCACCATGAGGAATTTCACCTTGGGAACTCCAACCATGTACATCGGCAGCTTTAGCACAGTCACCATGGGCTGTGTCACCATGAGCACTGTCACCATGGGCACTGTCATCATGTGAACTGTCACCATGAGAACTGTCACTGTGCGCACTGTCACCATGGGAACTGTCACAATGAGCACTATCACCGTGAGGACTATAATCATGGGCAATGTCACCGTGAGCAATATCACCATGAACACTGTAACCATGGGAAATGTCACTGTGGGCACTGTCACTGTGTGCACTGTCAACATGAGCACTGTCACCATGGGCACTGTCACCATGGGCAGTGTCATCATGAGCACTGTCACCTTGTGCACTCTCACGATGGACACTGTCACCATGAGCACTATCATCATGGGCAGTGCCACCATGAGGAATTTCACCATGGGAACTCCAACTATGTACACCGCCAGCATGAGCAGAGTCACCATGGGCAGTGTCACCATGAGCAATGTCACCATGGGCACTTTCAACATGGGTACTGTCACCATGGTCACTGTCATCATGAGCTCTGTTACCATGGGAAATGTCACCATGAGCACTGTCATCTTGGGAACTGCCACCATGGACACTGCCCCCATGAGCACTGTAACCATTGGCACTGCCACAGTGAGCACTGTCACCGTGAGCACTGTCACCATGGGAATTTTCACCATGTGCACTGTCACCATGGGAAATCTCACCATGAGCACTGCCACCATGGGAAATGTCACTATGGGCAGTGTCTCCATGGGCACTGTCACCATGGGCAGTGTCACCATGAGCACTATTACCATGAGCACTATCACCATGAGCGCTATCACCAAGGGCAGTGTCACCGTGAGCAATATCAACATGGGCAATATCACCGTGAGCACTATTCAAATGGGCACTATCGCCATGAGAACTATCACCGTGAGCACTGTCACTGTGGGGATTGTCACCATGTACACTGTCACCATGAGCACTGTCACCATGAGCACTATCATCATGGGAATTGCCACCATAAGAAATTTCCCCATGGGAACTCCAACCAGGTACACCGCCAGCATGAGCAGAGTCACCATGGGCAGTGTCACCATGAGCACACTCACCATGAGCACTATCACCATGATCACTATCACCGTGGGCAGTGTCACTGTGAACACTATCACCATGGGCAGTGTCACCGTGGGCAATATCACTATGGGCACTGTCATGTGAGCACTATTACCATGGGTACTATCACCAAGGGCACTCTCACCATGAGCACTGTCACTATGAGCACTGTCACCATGGGCACTGTCACCATGAGCACTGACATCATGGGCACAGTCACCATGTGAACTGCCACCATGAGCACTATCACCGTGGGCACTGTCACCATGAGAACTGTCACCATGGGCACTGTATCCATGGGAACTGTTACCCTGGGCACTACCACGGTGAGCACTATCTCCATGGGAACTGTCACCATGGGAACGGTCACCATGGGCACTGTCAAGGTGAGAATTCTCACCATGGGAACTCTCACCATGAGCACTGTCGCCGTGGGCACTGTCAACATGAGCACTCTCACCATGGACACTATCACCATGGGCACTGTCAACATGGGCACTCTCACCATGGCCACTGTCAACATGGACAGTGTCACCATGGGCACTGTCAACATCAACACTGTCACCATGGGAACTCTCACCATGAGCACTGTCACATTGGGAAATGTCACCATGGGCACAGTCACCATGGGAAATGTCACCATGGAAACTGTCACCATGGGCACTGTCAGTATGGACAGGGTCACAGTGAGCGCTATCATCATGGGCAGTGCCACCATGAGGAATTTCACCATGAGAAATCCAACCATGTACACCTCCAGCTTTAGCACAGTCACGATGGGCTGTGTCACCATGAGCGATGTCACCATGGGCATTGTCAACATGCGAACTGTCACCATGAGCACTGTCACAGGGGGCAATGTCACCATGAGCACTGTAACCATGGGCACTGTCACCATGGGAACTGTCACCATGAGCACTATCACCGTGAGCACTATAACCATGGGCAGTGTCACCGTGAGCAATATCACCATGAACACTGTCACCGTGAGCACTTTCACTGTGGGCACTGTCACCGTGTGCACTGTCAACATGAGCACTATCACCATGGGCACTCTCACGATGGACACTGTCACCATGAGCACTATCATCATGGGCAGTGCCACCATGTGGAATTTCACCATGGGAACTCCAACCATGTACACTGCCAGCATGAGCACAGTCACCATGGGAAGTGTCACCATGAGAACTGTCACCATGGACACTTTCAACATGATCACTGTCACCATGGGCACTGTCATCATGAGCTCTGTTACCAAGGGAAATGTCACAATGAGCAGTGTCATCTTGGGAACTGCCACCATGGACACTGCCACCATAAGCAATGTAACCATTGGCACTGCCACAGTGAGCACTGTCAACGTGAGCATTGTCACCATGGGAACTGACACCATGTGCACTGTCACCATGGGAACTCTCAACATTAGCACTGTCACCATGGGAAATGTCACTTTGGGCCATGTCCCCATGGGCACTGTAAACATGGGCAGTGTCACCATGAGCACTATTACCATGAGCACTATCACCATGAGCACTATCACCATGGGCACTGTCACCGTGAGCATTATTACCATGTGTACTATCACCAAGGGCACTGTCACCATGAGCACTGTCTCCGAGGGCATTGTAACCGTGAGCACTGTCATCATGGGCACTGTCACCATGCGAAATGCCACCATGAGCTCTAGCACCGTGGGCACTGTCACAATGAGCACTGTCACCATGGGCACTGAATCCATGGGAACTGTCACCATGGGCACTATTACGGTGAGCACTATCACCATGGGAACTGTCACCATGAGAACGGTCACCATGGGCACTGTCAATATGAGCACTGTCAACATGGGAACTCTCACCATGAGCACTGTCACAGTGGGCTCTGTCAACATGAGCACTGTCACCATGGAAACTGTCACCATGTGCACTGTCACCATGGTCAATGTCACCATGGACACTGTCACCATGGGAACTGTCACCATGAGCACTGTCACCATGCGAACTGCCACCATGAGCACTATCACCATGAGAACTATCACCAAGGGCACTGTCACCGTGAACACTGTCATCATGGGTACTGTCACCATGGGAACTGTCACCATTAGCACTGTCACTGTGGGCACTATCACTGTGAGCACTATCACAATGGACACTGTCACCATAGGAACTGTCACTATGGACACTGTCACCATGATCACTATCATCATGGGCAGTGCCACCATAAGGAATTTCACCATGGGAACTCCAACCATGTACAAAGCCAGCATGAGCACATTCACCATGGGTAGTGTCACCATGAGCACTGCCACCATGGGCACTTTCAACATGGGCACTGTCACCAAGTGAACCGTCACCATGAGCACTGATACCATGAGCACTATCACCAAGGGCACTGTCAGCGTGAGCACTATCACCGTGAGCAATATCACCGTAAGGACTGTCACCATGAGCATTTTCACCGTGTGCACTGTCACCATGGGCATTGTCAACATAAGCATTGTCACCATGGGAACTCTCACCATGAGCACTGTCATCATGGGAAATGTCACCATGGGCACTGTCACAATAGGCATTGTCACCATGGACACTCTCACCATGAGAACTATCATCATGGGCATTGCCACCATAAGGAATTTCACCATGGGAACTCCAACCATGTACACCGCCAGCATGAACACATTCACCATGGGCCGTGTCACCATGAGCACTATCACCATGAGCACTATCACCATGAGCACTATCACCAGCGGAACTGTCACCGTGAGCACTATCACAGTGAGCACTGTCACCATGAGCACTGTCACCATGGGCACTATCACCATGGGAAATGTCACCACGGGAACGGTCACCATGGACACTGTTAAGGTGAGCACTGTCACCATGGGAACTCTCACCATGAGCATTGTCACCGTGGGCACTGTCAACATGAGCATTGTCACCATGGGCACTCTCACCATAGGCACTATCACCGTGGGCACTGTCACCATGGGCACTGTCAACATGAGCACTGTCACCATGGGAACTCTCACCATAAGCAATGTAACCATGGGAAATGTCACCATAGGAAATGTCACCATGGGCACTGTCACGATGGGCACTGTCAGCATGGACACTGTCACCATGAGAACTATCATCATGGGCAGTGCCACCATAAGGAATTTCACCATGGGAACTCCTACCATTTACACCGCCAGCATGAGCAAAGTCACCATGGGCAGTGTCACCATGAGCACTGTCATCATGGGCACTTTCAACATGCGCAGTGTCACCATGCGAACTGTAACCCTTAGCACTATCACTGTGAGCACTGTCACCATGAGCATACTCACCGTGGGCACTTTCACCATGAGCACTGTCACCCTGGGCACTGTCACCATGGGAACTGTCACCATGAGCACTATCACCGTGAGCACTATCACCCTCGGCAGTGTCACCGCGAGCACTATTACCATGGGTACTATCAAGAAGGGCACTGTCACCATGAGCACTGTCATCATGAGCACGGTCACCGTGGGCACTGTCACCATGACCAGTGTCATCATCGGCACTGTCACCATGGGAACTGTCACTATTAGAACTGTCACTGTGGGCACTATCACCGTGAGCACTATCACAATGGGCACTGTCACCATAGGCACTGTCACCATGGACACTGTCATCATGGGCAGTGCCACCATGAGGAATTTCACCATGGGAACTCCAACCATGTACACCGCCAGCTTTAGCACAGTCACCATGGGTTGTGTGACCATGAGCACTGTAACCATGGGCACTGTCACCATGCGAACTCTCACCATGAGCACTGTCACCATGGGCACTGTCACCATGGGAAATATCACCATGGGCACTGTCACCGTGGTCCCTGTGAGATTGGACACTGTCACCATGGGGACTGTCATCATGGATACTCTCACCATGGGCACTGACATCATGGGCACTCTCACCATGTGCGCTGTCACCATGGACACTGTCACCATGGTCACTGTCAACATGAGCATTGTCACCATGGGAACTCTCACCATGAGAAATATCACCATGGGATATTTCACCATGGGCACTGTCGCGATGGGCACTGTCACCATTGGCAGTGTCACCATGAGCACTATTACCATGAGTACTATCACCATGAGCACTGTCACCATGGGCACTGTCACCATGAGCACTGTCATCATGGTCACTGTCACCATGCGAACTGCCACCATGAGCAATATCACTGTGAGCACTGTCACCATGGGAACACTCACCATGAGAAATGTCACTATCGGCAGTGTCACCATGGGCACTCTCACCATGGGCAGTGTCACCATGAGCACTATTACCATGAGCACTATCACCATGAGCACTATCACCAAGGGCAGTGTCACCATGAGCGCTATCACCGTGAGCACTATCACCATGGGCACTGTCACCATAGGAACTGTCACCATGAGCACTGTCACCCTGGGCACTATCACCATGAGCACTATCACAATGGGCACTGTCACCATAGGCACTGTCACCATGGACACTGTCACCATGAGCACTATCATCATGGGCAGTGCTACCATGAGGAATTTCACCATCGGAACTCCAACCATGTACACCGCCAACATGAGTTCAGTCACCATGGGCAGTGTCACCATGAGCACTGTCACCATGGGCACTTTCAACTTCACCATGTCTACCATGCGAACTGTCACCATGAGCACTGTCTCCATGAGCACTATCACCGTGAGAACTTTCATCATGAGCATAGTCACCATGGGCACTGTCAACATGAGCACTATCACCATGAGCAATATCACCATGGGTAGTGTCACCGTGAGCAATATCACCATGGGCACTGTCATCGTGACCCCTATTACCATGGGTACTATCACCAAGGGCATTGTCACCATGAGCACTGTCACCATGAGCACTGTCACCATGGGCACTGTCACTATGAGCACTGTCATCATGGGCACTGTCACCATGGGGACTGTCACCATTAGCACTGTCACTGTGGACACTATCACCGTGAGCACTATCACAATGGGCACTGTCACCATAGGCACTGTCACCATGGACACTGTCACCATGAAAACTATCATCATGGGCAGTGCCACCATAAGGAATTTCACCATGGGAACTCCAACTATGTACACCACCAGCATGAGCACAGTCATAATGGGCAGTGTCACCATGATCACTGCCACCATGGGCACTTTCAACATGGGCACTCTCAACATGCGAACCGTCACAATGAGCACTATCACCATCAGCAGTATTACCATGAGCACTATCACCAAGGGCACTGTCAGCGGGAGCACTATCACTGTGAGCACTGTCACCATGAGAATTGTCACCCTGGACACTGTCATCATGAGCACTGGCACCTTGGGTATTGTCAACATGAGCATTGTCATCATGGGAACTCTCACCATGAGCACTGTCAAGATGGGAAATGTCACCATGGGCACTGTCACCATGGACACTCTCACCATGAGCACTGTCACCATGGACAGTGTCACCATGAGCATTGTCACATTGAGCACTGTCAACATGGGAACTTTCACCATGGGCACTGTCACCATGGGCACTGTCACCATGGACAATGTCACCTTGGGAACTGTCACCATGGGAAATGTCACCATGGGCACTGTAACCATGGACACTGTCACCAGGAGCACGATCACCATGGACACTGTTTCCATGAGCATTGTCCCCATGTACACTGTCAACATTGGAACTGTCATCATGGGCACTGTCACCATGGACACTGTCATCATGAGCTCTGTTACCAAGGGAAATGTCACCACGATCACTGTCATCTTGGGAACTGCCACCATGGACACTGCCACCATGAGCACTGTGACCATTGGCAGTGCCACCATGAGCACTATCACCATGAGCACTATCACCAAGGGCACTGTCACCGTGAGCACTATCACCATGGACATTCTTTCCTTGAGCATTGTCCCCATGTACACTGTCAACATTGGAAGTGTCATCATGGGCAATGTCACCATGAGCACAGTCACCATGAGCACTGTCACCATGGGCTTTGTCACCATGCGAACTGTCACCATGAGCACTATCACTATGAGCATTATCACCATGAACACTATCACAAAGGGCACTGTCACCATGAGCACTATCACTGTGAGCACAATCACCATGAGCACTGTCACCATGAGCACTGTCACCATGGGCAATATCACCATGAGCACTGTCACCGTGGGTACTGTCACCATGGGAACTTTCACCATGGGCACTGTCACCATGGGCACTGTCACCAGGAGCACTATCACCATGGACACTCTTTCCTTGAGCATTGTCCCCATGTACACTGTCAACATTGGAAGTGTCATCATGGGCAATGTCACCATGAGCACTGTCACCATGAGCACCGTCAATATGGGAACTGCCACCATGAGCACTGTCACCATGGACACTGCCACCATGAGCACTGTCACTGTGAGCACTGTCACCATGATCATTGTCACCAGGAGCATTGTCATCATGGGATGTGTCACCATGAGTACTATCATCTCCAGGACTGTCACAGTGAGCACTGATACCGTGAGCACTCTCACCATGAGCACGTTCATCATGAGCACTCTCACAGTGAGAAATATCACCTCGAGCACTCTCACCGTGAGAACAGTCACTATGAGCACTCTCACCGTGAGCACTATCATCATGGGAACTGCCACCATGAGAACTTTCAAGATGGTAACTGCAACCATGGAAACTGCCACCATGAGCATTGTCACCGTGAGCAGTGTCACCGTGAGCATTGTCAACATGAGCACTGTCACCATGGGAACTGATGCCATGAGCACTGTCACCATAGGAACTGTCACAATTGACACTTCCACCTTGGGTACTGACACCATGGGCACTGTCACCATGGGGAATGTCACCATGGGCAGTGTCACCATGAGCACTGTAACCGTGGACACTGTCATCATGGACACTGTCACCATGAGCACTATCATCATGAGCAGTACCACCATGAGTAATTTCACCATGGAAACTCCAACCATGTACACCGCCAGCATGAGCACAGTCACCAAGGGCTGTGTCACCATGGGCACTGTCACCATGGGCACTATCACAAAGGACACTGTCATCATGAGCTCTATTACCATGGGAACTGTCACCATGAGCACTGTCCTCTTACGAACTGCCAGCACGGACACTGCCACCATGAGCACTGTAACCATTGGCACTGCCATCGTGGGCACTGTCATCATGAGCACTGTCACCATGAGAACGGTCACCAGGGACACTGTCACCATGGGCACTATTAGCCAGAGCACTGTCACCGTGAGCACTATCACTGTGAGCACTATCACCCTGAGCACTGTCACCGTGGGCACTGTCACCATGCGCACTGTCACCATGTGCACTGTCACCATGGGTACTGTCACCAAGAGCAGCATCACCGTGAGTACTATCACCATGGACAGGGTCACCGTGAGCAATATCACCATGGGCACTGTCACCGTGAGCACTATTACTATGGGCACAATCACCATGAGCACTATCACCGTGATCACTGTCACCGAGGGCACTGTCACCATGAGCACTATCTCCATGAGCACTATCACCAGGGGCACTGTCACTGGGAGCACTATCATAATGGGCGCTGTCACCATGGGCACTGTCACCATGGGCACTGTCAACATGGGAACTCTCATCATGAGCACTGTCACCATGGGCACAGTCACCATGGGCCCTCTCACCATGGGCGCTGTCACCATGGACACTGTCACCATGAGCACTATAATCATGGGCAGTGCCACCATAAGGAATTTCACCATTGTAACTCCAACCATATACACCGCCAGCATGAGCACAGTCACCATGGGGACTGTCAACATGAGCACTGTCACCATGGGAAATGTCTCCATGAGCACTCACTGTCACCATGGGAAATGTCTCCATGAGCACTATCACCATGATCACTATCACCAAGGGCACTGTCACCATGAGCACTATCACCGTGGACAATGTCACCATGAGAACTATCACCGTGAGCACTATCACCATGGGAAGTGTCACCATGAGCACTGTCACCATGGACATTGTCACCGTGGGCACTGTCACCATGAGCACTGTCACCATGGGCAATGTCACCGTGAGCACTATCACCATGGGCAGTGTCACCGTGAGCAATATCAACATGGGCAGTGTCACCATCAGCACTATTACCATGGGCACTATCACGTTGAGCACTATCACCTTGAGCACTGTCACCGTGGGCACTGTCACCATGGGCACTGTCACCATGGGCACTGTCAACATGAGCACAGTCACCATAGGAACTCTCACCATGAGCACTGTCACCATGGGAAATTTCACCATGGGCATGGTCACAATGAGCACTATCATCATGGGGAGTGCCACCATGAGGAATTTCATCCTGGGAACTCCAACCATATACACCGCCAGCTTTAGCACAGTCACCATGGGCTGTGTCACCATGAGCACTGTCACTGTGAGCACTGTCACCATGGGAACTGTCACCATGTGCACTGTCACCATGGGAAATCTCACCATGAGCATTGTCACCATGGCAAATATCACTATGGGCAGTATCACCATGGGCACTGTCACCATAGGCAGTGTCACCATGATCACTATTACCATGAGCACTATCACCATGAGCACTATCACCATGGGCACTGTCACCGTGAGCAATATTACCATGCGTACTATCACCAAGGGCACTGTCAACGTGAGCACTATCACCGTGAGCACTGTCACTGTGGGCATTGTCACCATGAGCACTGTCATCATGGGTACTGTCACCATAGAAACTGTCACAATGAGCACTGTCACTGTGGGCACTATCACCATGGACACTGTCACCATAGGCACTGTCACCATGGATACTGTCACCATGAGCACTATCATCATGGGGAGTGCTACCATAAGGAATTTCACCATGGGAACTCCAACCATGGACACCGCCAGCATGAGCACAACCACCATGGGCAGTGTCACCATGAGCACTGCCACCATGGGCACTTTCAACATGGGCACTGTCACCATGCGAACTATCGCCATGAGCACTATCACCATGAGCAGTATTACCATGAGCACTATCCCCAAGGGCACTGTCAACGTGAGCACTATCACCGTGAGCACTATCACCATGGGCAGTGTCACCGTGAACAATATCACCATGGGCAGTGTCACCGTGAGCCCTATTACCATGGGCACTATCACCACGGGCACTGTCATTGTGAGCACTGTCACCATGAGCACTGTCACCGTGGGCACTATCAACACGAGCACTGTCACCATGGGCACTGTCACCATGGGAAATGTCACCATGAGAACTGTCACCGTGGGCAATGTCACCGTGAGCACTGTCACCGTGGGCACTGTCACCATGGGAACTGTCACCATGAGCACTATCACCATGAGGACTATAACCATGGGCACTGTCACAGTGAGCAATATCACCATGAACACTGTAACCATGGGAAATGTCACCGTGGGCACTGTCACCATGTGCACTGTCAACATGAGCACTGTCACCATGGGAAATGTCACCATGGGCACTGTCACCATGGGCACGCTCACGATGGACACTGTCACCATGAGCACTATCATCATGGGCAGTGCCACCATGAGGAATTTCACCATGGGAACTCCAATCATGTACACCGCCAGCATGAGCACAGTGACCATGGCAGTGTCACCATGAGCAATGTCACCATGGGCACTTTCAACATGGGCACTGTCACCATGGACACTGTCATCATGAGCTCTGTTACCATGGGAAATGTCACCCTGAGCACTGTCACCATGGGAACTGTCACCATGAGCACTATCAACGTGAGCACTATAACCATGGGCACCGTCACCGTGAGCAATATCACCATGAACACTGTCACCGTGTGCACTGTCAACATGAGCACTGTCAACATGGGAAATGTCACCATGGGAACTCTCACCATGGGCAGGGTCACCAAGAGCACTGTCACCATGGGCACTCTCACGATGGACACTGTCACCATGAGCACTATCATCATGGGCACTGCCAGCATAAGAAATTTCACCATGGGGACTCCAGCCATGTACACCGCCAGCATGAGCACAGTCACGATGGTCAGTGTTACCATGAGCACTATCACCATGAGAACTTTAACCATGAGCACTATCATCAAGAGCACTGTCACTGCGAGCATTATCACCGTGAGCACTATCACCGTGAGCTCTGTCACCATGAGCACTGTCTCCGTGGGCATTGTAACCATGAGCACTGTCGTCATGGGCACTGTCACCATGCGAAATGCCACCATGAGCTCTATCACCGAGGGCACTGTCACAATGAGCACTGTCACCATGGGCACTGGATCCATGGGAACTGTCACAATGGGCACTATCACGGTGAGCACTATCACCATGGGAACTGTCACCATGGGAACGGTCACAATGGGCACTGTCAACATGAGCACTGTCACCATGGAAACAGTCACCATGGGCGCTGTCACCATGGGCACTCTCACCATAGGCACTGTCACCATGTGCACTGTCACCATGGACACTGTCACCATGAGCACTATCATCATGGGCAGTGCCACCATAACAGTTGTACCATGGGAACTCCAACCATGTACACCTCCAACATGAGCACTGTCACCATGGGCATGGTCAACATGAGCACTGTCAGCATGGGCACTTTCAACAGGGACAGTGTCACCATGCAAACTGCCACCATGAACACTATCACCATGAGCACTATCACCAAGGGCACTGTCACCGTGAGCACTATCACCGTGAGCACTATCACCATGAGCACTGTCACCATGAGCACTGTCACCATGGGCACTGTCACCATGGGCAGTGTCACCATGGGCACTGTCACAGTGGGCACTGTAACCATGGGAACTGTCACCATGAGCACAATCACCGTGAGCACTATCACCATGGGCAGTGTCACCGTGAGAAATATCACCATGGGCACTGTCACATTGAGCACTGTTACCATGGGTACTATCACCAAGGGCACTGTCACCGTGCGCACTGTTACCATGAGCACTTTCACTGAGGTCACAGTCAACATGAGCACTGTCATCATGGGCACTGTCGGCATGGGAACTCTCACCATGAGCACTGTCACCATGGGAAATGTCACCATAGGCACTCTCACTATGGGCACTGTCACCATGGGCAGTGTCACTACGAGCACTGTCACCATGGGCAGTGTCACCATGGGAACTGTCACGATGAGCATTATCACCCTGAGCACTATCACCATGGGCAGTGTCACCGTGAGCAATATCAACATGGGCAGTGTCACCATCAGCACTATTACCATGGGCACTATCACGTTGAGAACTATTAGTGTGAACACTGTCACCGTGGGCACTGTCACCATGGGCACTGTCAACATGAGCACAGGCAGCATAGGAACTCTCACCATGAGCACTGTCACCATGGGAAATGTCACCATGGGCACTGTCACCATGAGCACTATCATCATGGGCAGTGCCACCATGAGGAATTTCACCATGGGAACTCCAACCATATGCACCGCCAGCTTTAGCACAGTCACCATGGGCTCTGTCACCATGAGCACTGTCACCATGCGTTCTGTCACCATGAGTACTGTCACTGTGGGTAATGTCACCATGAGCACTGTCACTGTGCGCCCTGTCACCATGGTAACTGTCACCATGAGCACTATCACCGTGAGCACTATGAACATGGGCAGTGTCACCGTGAGTAATATCACCATAAACACTGTCACCATGGACACTGTCATCATGAGCTGTTACCATGGGAAATGTCACCATGAGCACTGTCACCATGGGCACTGTCACTATGGACACGGTCTCCATGGGCACTCTCACCATGGATACTGTCACTGTGGAAAATGTCACCATGGGAACTGTAACCATCTACACTGTCCCCAGGATCACTATCACCATGGACACTATATCCATCAGCATTTTCCCCATGGGCACTGTCAACATAAGCACTGTCAGCATCGGCACTGTCGCCATGGGAACTCTCACTATGAGCACTGTCACCATAGGAAATGTCACTATGGGCATTGTCACCAAGGGCACTGTCACCATGGTCACTGTCAACATGAGCACTGTCACCATGGGCACTGTCACCATGGGCACTGTCACAGTGGGCACTGTAACCATGGGAACTGTCACCATGAGCACAATCACCGTGAGCACTATCACCATGGGCAGTGTCACCGTGAGAAATATCACCATGGGCACTGTCACATTGAGCACTGTTACCATGGGTACTATCACCAAGGGCACTGTCACCGTGCGCACTGTTACCATGAGCACTTTCACTGTGGGCACAGTCAACATGAGCACTGTCACCATGAGCACTGTCACCATGGGCAATATCACCATGAGCACTGTCACCGTGGGTACTGTCACCATGGGAACTTTCACCATGGGCACTGTCACCATGGGCACTGTCACCAGGAGCACTATCACCATGGACATTCTTTCCTTGAGCATTGTCCCCATGTACACTGTCAACATTGGAAGTGTCATCATGGGCAATGTCACCATGAGCACAGTCACCATGAGCACTGTCACCATGGGCTTTGTCACCATGCGAACTGTCACCATGAGCACTATCACTATGAGCATTATCACCATGAACACTATCACAAAGGGCACTGTCACCATGAGCACTATCACTGTGAGCACAATCACCATGAGCACTGTCACCATGAGCACTGTCACCATGGGCAATATCACCATGAGCACTGTCACCGTGAGTACTGTCACCATGGGAACTTTCACCATGGGCACTGTCACCATGGGCACTGTCACCAGGAGCACTATCACCATGGACACTCTTTCCTTGAGCATTGTCCCCATGTACACTGTCAACATTGGAAGTGTCATCATGGGCAATGTCACCATGAGCACTGTCACCATGAGCACCGTCAATATGGGAACTGCCACCATGAGCACTGTCACCATGGACACTGCCACCATGAGCACTGTCACTGTGAGCACTGTCACCATGATCATTGTCACCAGGAGCATTGTCATCATGGGATGTGTCACCATGAGTACTATCATCTCCAGGACTGTCACAGTGAGCACTGATACCGTGAGCACTCTCACCATGAGCACTTTCATCATGAGCACTCTCACAGTGAGAAATATCACCTCGAGCACTCTCACCGTGAGAACAGTCACTATGAGCACTCTCACCGTGAGCACTATCATCATGGGAACTGCCACCATGAGAACTTTCAAGATGGTAACTGCAACCATGGAAACTGCCACCATGAGCATTGTCACCGTGAGCAGTGTCACCGTGAGCATTGTCAACATGAGCACTGTCACCATGGGAACTGATGCCATGAGCACTGTCACCATAGGAACTGTCACAATTGACACTTCCACCTTGGGTACTGACACCATGGGCACTGTCACCATGGGGAATGTCACCATGGGCAGTGTCACCATGAGCACTGTAACCATGGACACTGTCATCATGGACACTGTCACCATGAGCACTATCATCATGAGCAGTACCACCATGAGTAATTTCACCATGGAAACTCCAACCATGTACACCGCCAGCATGAGCACAGTCACCAAGGGCTGTGTCACCATGGGCACTGTCACCATGGGCACTATCACAAAGGACACTGTCATCATGAGCTCTATTACCATGGGAACTGTCACCATGAGCACTGTCCTCTTACGAACTGCCAGCATGGACACTGCCACCATGAGCACTGTAACCATTGGCACTTCCATCGTGGGCACTGTCATCATGAGCACTGTCACCATGAGAACGGTCACCAGGGACACTGTCACCATGGGCACTATCAGCCAGAGCACTGTCACCGTGAGCACTATCACTGTGAGCACTATCACCCTGAGCACTGTCACCGTGGGCACTGTCACCATGCGCACTGTCACCATGGGCACTGTCACCATGGGAACTGTCACCAAGAGCAGCATCACCGTGAGTACTATCACCATGGACAGGGTCACCGTGAGCAATATCACCATGGGCACTGTCACCGTGAGCACTATTACTATGGGCACAATCACCATGAGCACTATCACCATGATCACTGTCACCGAGGGCACTCTCACCATGAGCACTATCTCCATGAGCACTATCACCAGGGGCACTGTCACCGGGAGCACTATCATAATGGGCGCTGTCACCATGGGCACTGTCACCATGGGCACTGTCAACATGGGAACTCTCATCATGAGCACTGTCACCATGGGCACAGTCACCATGGGCCCTCTCACCATGGGCGCTGTCACCATGGACACTGTCACCATGAGCACTATAATCATGGGCAGTGCCACCATAAGGAATTTCACCATTGTAACTCCAACCATATACACCGCCAGCATGAGCACAGTCACCATGGGGACTGTCAACATGAGCACTGTCACCATGGGAAATGTCTCCATGAGCACTCACTGTCACCATGGGAAATGTCTCCATGAGCACTATCACCATGATCACTATCACCAAGGGCACTGTCACCATGAGCACTATCACCGTGGACAATGTCACCATGAGAACTATCACCGTGAGCACTATCACCATGGGAAGTGTCACCATGAGCACTGTCACCATGGACATTGTCACCGTGGGCACTGTCACCATGAGCACTGTCACCATGGGCAATGTCACCGTGAGCACTATCACCATGGGCAGTGTCACCGTGAGCAATATCAACATGGGCAGTGTCACCATCAGCACTATTACCATGGGCACTATCACGTTGAGCACTATCACCTTGAGCACTGTCACCGTGGGCACTGTCACCATGGGCACTGTCACCATGGGCACTGTCAACATGAGCACAGTCACCATAGGAACTCTCACCATGAGCACTGTCACCATGGGAAATTTCACCATGGGCATGGTCACAATGAGCACTATCATCATGGGGAGTGCCACCATGAGGAATTTCATCCTGGGAACTCCAACCATATACACCGCCAGCTTTAGCACAGTCACCATGGGCTGTGTCACCATGAGCACTGTCACCGTGAGCACTGTCACCATGGGAACTGTCACCATGTGCACTGTCACCATGGGAAATCTCACCATGAGCATTGTCACCATGGCAAATATCACTATGGGCAGTATCACCATGGGCACTGTCACCATAGGCAGTGTCACCATGATCACTATTACCATGAGCACTATCACCATGAGCACTATCACCATGGGCACTGTCACCGTGAGCAATATTACCATGCGTACTATCACCAAGGGCACTGTCAACGTGAGCACTATCACCGTGAGCACTGTCACTGTGGGCATTGTCACCATGAGCACTGTCATCATGGGTACTGTCACCATAGAAACTGTCACAATGAGCACTGTCACTGTGGGCACTATCACCATGGACACTGTCACCATAGGCACTGTCACCATGGATACTGTCACCATGAGCACTATCATCATGGGGAGTGCTACCATAAGGAATTTCACCATGGGAACTCCAACCATGGACACCGCCAGCATGAGCACAACCACCATGGGCAGTGTCACCATGAGCACTGCCACCATGGGCACTTTCAACATGGGCACTGTCACCATGCGAACTATCGCCATGAGCACTATCACCATGAGCAGTATTACCATGAGCACTATCCCCAAGGGCACTGTCAACGTGAGCACTATCACCGTGAGCACTATCACCATGGGCAGTGTCACCGTGAACAATATCACCATGGGCAGTGTCACCGTGAGCCCTATTACCATGGGCACTATCACCACGGGCACTGTCATTGTGAGCACTGTCACCATGAGCACTGTCACCGTGGGCACTATCAACACGAGCACTGTCACCATGGGCACTGTCACCATGGGAAATGTCACCATGAGAACTGTCACCGTGGGCAATGTCACCGTGAGCACTGTCACCGTGGGCACTGTCACCATGGGAACTGTCACCATGAGCACTATCACCATGAGGACTATAACCATGGGCACTGTCACAGTGAGCAATATCACCATGAACACTGTAACCATGGGAAATGTCACCGTGGGCACTGTCACCATGTGCACTGTCAACATGAGCACTGTCACCATGGGAAATGTCACCATGGGCACTGTCACCATGGGCACGCTCACGATGGACACTGTCACCATGAGCACTGTCACCATGGGCAGTGCCACCATGAGGAATTTCACCATGGGAACTCCAATCATGTACACCGCCAGCATGAGCACAGTCACCATGGCAGTGTCACCATGAGCAATGTCACCATGGGCACTTTCAACATGGGCACTGTCACCATGGACACTGTCATCATGAGCTCTGTTACCATGGGAAATGTCACCCTGAGCACTGTCACCATGGGAACTGTCACCATGAGCACTATCAACGTGAGCACTATAACCATGGGCACCGTCACCGTGAGCAATATCACCATGAACACTGTCACCGTGTGCACTGTCAACATGAGCACTGTCAACATGGGAAATGTCACCATGGGAACTCTCACCATGGGCAGGGTCACCAAGAGCACTGTCACCATGGGCACTCTCACGATGGACACTGTCACCATGAGCACTATCATCATGGGCACTGCCAGCATAAGAAATTTCACCATGGGGACTCCAGCCATGTACACCGCCAGCATGAGCACAGTCACGATGGTCAGTGTTACCATGAGCACTATCACCATGAGAACTTTAACCATGAGCACTATCATCAAGAGCACTGTCACTGCGAGCATTATCACCATGAGCACTATCACCGTGAGCTCTGTCACCATGAGCACTGTCTCCGTGGGCATTGTAACCATGAGCACTGTCGTCATGGGCACTGTCACCATGCGAAATGCCACCATGAGCTCTATCACCGAGGGCACTGTCACAATGAGCACTGTCACCATGGGCACTGGATCCATGGGAACTGTCACAATGGGCACTATCACGGTGAGCACTATCACCATGGGAACTGTCACCATGGGAACGGTCACAATGGGCACTGTCAACATGAGGACTGTCACCATGGAAACAGTCACCATGGGCGCTATCACCATGGGCACTCTCACCATAGGCACTGTCACCATGTGCACTGTCACCATGGACACTGTCACCATGAGCACTATCATCATGGGCAGTGCCACCATAACAGTTGTACCATGGGAACTCCAACCATGTACACCTCCAACATGAGCACTGTCACCATGGGCATGGTCAACATGAGCACTGTCAGCATGGGCACTTTCAACAGGGACAGTGTCACCACGCAAACTGCCACCATGAACACTATCACCATGAGCACTATCACCAAGGGCACTGTCACCGTGAGCACTATCACCGTGAGCACTATCACCATGAGCACTGTCACCATGAGCACTGTCACCATGGGCACTGTCACCATGGGCACTGTCACCATGGGCACTGTCACAGTGGGCACTGTAACCATGGGAACTGTCACCATGAGCACAATCACCGTGAGCACTATCACCATGGGCAGTGTCACCGTGAGAAATATCACCATGGGCACTGTCACATTGAGCACTGTTACCATGGGTACTATCACCAAGGGCACTGTCACCGTGCGCACTGTTACCATGAGCACTTTCACTGTGGGCACAGTCAACATGAGCACTGTCATCATGGGCACTGTCGGCATGGGAACTCTCACCATGAGCACTGTCACCATGGGAAATGTCACCATAGGCACTCTCACTATGGGCACTGTCACCATCGGCAGTGTCACTACGAGCACTGTCACCATGGGCAGTGTCACCATGGGAACTGTCACGATGAGCATTATCACCCTGAGCACTATCACCATGGGCAGTGTCACCGTGAGCAATATCAATATGGGCAGTGTCACCATCAGCACTATTACCATGGGCACTATCACGTTGAGAACTATCAGTGTGAACACTGTCACCGTGGGCACTGTCACCATGGGCACTGTCAACATGAGCACAGTCAGCATAGGAACTCTCACCATGAGCATGAGCACTGTCACCATGGGAAATGTCACCATGGGCACTGTCACCATGAGCACTATCATCATGGGCAGTGCCACCATGAGGAATTTCACCATGGGAACTCCAACCATATGCACCGCCAGCTTTAGCACAGTCACCATGGGCTGTGTCGCCATGAGCACTGTCACCATGCGTTCTGTCACCATGAGTACTGTCACTGTGGGTAATGTCACCATGAGCACTGTCACTGTGCGCACTGTCACCATGGTAACTGTCACCATGAGCACTATCACCGTGAGCACTATGAACATGGGCAGTGTCACCGTGAGTAATATCACCATAAACACTGTCACCATGGACACTGTCATCATGAGCTATTACCATGGGAAATGTCACCATGAGCACTGTCACCATGGGCACTGTCACTATGGACACGGTCTCCATGGGCACTCTCACCATGGATACTGTCACTGTGGAAAATGTCACCATGGGAACTGTAACCATCTACACTGTCCCCAGGAGCACTATCACCATGGACACTATATCCATCAACATTGTCCCCATGGGCACTGTCAACATAAGCACTGTCACCATCGGCACTGTCGCCATGGGAACTCTCACTATGAGCACTGTCACCATTGGAAATGTCACTATGGGCATTGTCACCAAGGGCACTGTCACCATGGTCACTGTCAACATGAGCACTGTCACCATGGGCACTGTCACATGGGACACTGCCACCATGAGCACTGTCACCGTGAGCACTGTCACCATGATCATTGTCACCAAGAGCATTGTCATCATGGGAAGTGTCACCATGAGTACTATCATCTCCAGGACTGTCACAGTGAGCACTGATACCGTGAGCAGTCTCACCATGAGCACTTTCATCATGAGCACTCTCACAGTGAGAATATCACCTCGAGCACTCTCACCGTGAGAACAGTCACTATGAGCACTCTCACCGTGAGCACTATCATCATGGGAACTGCCACCATGAGAACTTTCAAGATGGTAACTGCAACCATGGAAACTGCCACCATGAGCATTGTCACCGTGAGCAGTGTCACCGTGAGCATTGTCAACATGAGCACTGTCACCATGGGAACTGATGCCATGAGCACTGTCACCATAGGAACTGTCACAATTGACACTTCCACCTTGGGTACTGACACCATGGGCACTGTCACCATGGGGAATGTCACCATGGGCAGTGTCACCATGAGCACTGTAACCGTGGACACTGTCATCATGGACACTGTCACCATGAGCACTATCATCATGAGCAGTACCACCATGAGTAATTTCACCATGGAAACTCCAACCATGTACACCGCCAGCATGAGCACAGTCACCAAGGGCTGTGTCACCATGGGCACTGTCACCATGGGCACTATCACAAAGGACACTGTCATCATGAGCTCTATTACCATGGGAACTGTCACCATGAGCACTGTCCTCTTACGAACTGCCAGCACGGACACTGCCACCATGAGCACTGTAACCATTGGCACTGCCATCGTGGGCACTGTCATCATGAGCACTGTCACCATGAGAACGGTCACCAGGGACACTGTCACCATGGGCACTATCAGCCAGAGCACTGTCACCGTGAGCACTATCACTGTGAGCACTATCACCCTGAGCACTGTCACCGTGGGCACTGTCACCATGCGCACTGTCACCATGGGCACTGTCACCATGGGAACTGTCACCAAGAGCAGCATCACCGTGAGTACTATCACCATGGACAGGGTCACCGTGAGCAATATCACCATGGGCACTGTCACCGTGAGCACTATTACTATGGGCACAATCACCATGAGCACTATCACCGTGATCACTGTCACCGAGGGCACTGTCACCATGAGCACTATCTCCATGAGCACTATCACCAGGGGCACTGTCACCGGGAGCACTATCATAATGGGCGCTGTCACCATGGGCACTGTCACCATGGGCACTGTCAACATGGGAACTCTCATCATGAGCACTGTCACCATGGGCACAGTCACCATGGGCCCTCTCACCATGGGCGCTGTCACCATGGACACTGTCACCATGAGCACTATAATCATGGGCAGTGCCACCATAAGGAATTTCACCATTGTAACTCCAACCATATACACCGCCAGCATGAGCACAGTCACCATGGGGACTGTCAACATGAGCACTGTCACCATGGGAAATGTCTCCATGAGCACTCACTGTCACCATGGGAAATGTCTCCATGAGCACTATCACCATGATCACTATCACCAAGGGCACTGTCACCATGAGCACTATCACCGTGGACAATGTCACCATGAGAACTATCACCGTGAGCACTATCACCATGGGAAGTGTCACCATGAGCACTGTCACCATGGACATTGTCACCGTGGGCACTGTCACCATGAGCACTGTCACCATGGGCAATGTCACCGTGAGCACTATCACCATGGGCAGTGTCACCGTGAGCAATATCAACATGGGCAGTGTCACCATCAGCACTATTACCATGGGCACTATCACGTTGAGCACTATGACCTTGAGCACTGTCACCGTGGGCACTGTCACCATGGGCACTGTCACCATGGGCACTGTCAACATGAGCACAGTCACCATAGGAACTCTCACCATGAGCACTGTCACCATGGGAAATTTCACCATGGGCATGGTCACAATGAGCACTATCATCATGGGGAGTGCCACCATGAGGAATTTCATCCTGGGAACTCCAACCATATACACCGCCAGCTTTAGCACAGTCACCATGGGCTGTGTCACCATGAGCACTGTCACCGTGAGCACTGTCACCATGGGAACTGTCACCATGTGCACTGTCACCATGGGAAATCTCACCATGAGCATTGTCACCATGGCAAATATCACTATGGGCAGTATCACCATGGGCACTGTCACCATAGGCAGTGTCACCATGATCACTATTACCATGAGCACTATCACCATGAGCACTATCACCATGGGCACTGTCACCGTGAGCAATATTACCATGCGTACTATCACCAAGGGCACTGTCAACGTGAGCACTATCACCGTGAGCACTGTCACTGTGGGCATTGTCACCATGAGCACTGTCATCATGAGTACTGTCACCATAGAAACTGTCACAATGAGCACTGTCACTGTGGGCACTATCACCATGGACACTGTCACCATAGGCACTGTCACCTTGGATACTGTCACCATGAGCACTATCATCATGGGGAGTGCTACCATAAGGAATTTCACCATGGGAACTCCAACCATGGACACCGCCAGCATGAGCACAACCACCATGGGCAGTGTCACCATGAGCACTGCCACCATGGGCACTTTCAACATGGGCACTGTCACCATGCGAACTATCGCCATGAGCACTATCACCATGAGCAGTATTACCATGAGCACTATCCCCAAGGGCACTGTCAACGTGAGCACTATCACCGTGAGCACTATCACCATGGGCAGTGTCACCGTGAACAATATCACCATGGGCAGTGTCACCGTGAGCCCTATTACCATGGGCACTATCACCACGGGCACTGTCATTGTGAGCACTGTCACCATGAGCACTGTCACCGTGGGCACTATCAACACGAGCACTGTCACCATGGGCACTGTCACCATGGGAAATGTCACCATGAGAACTGTCACCGTGGGCAATGTCACCATGAGCACTGTCACCGTGGGCACTGTCACCATGGGAACTGTCACCATGAGCACTATCACCATGAGGACTATAACCATGGGCACTGTCACAGTGAGCAATATCACCATGAACACTGTAACCATGGGAAATGTCACCGTGGGCACTGTCACCATGTGCACTGTCAACATGAGCACTGTCACCATGGGAAATGTCACCATGGGCACTGTCACCATGGGCACGCTCACGATGGACACTGTCACCATGAGCACTATCATCATGGGCAGTGCCACCATGAGGAATTTCACCATGGGAACTCCAATCATGTACACCGCCAGCATGAGCACAGTGACCATGGCAGTGTCACCATGAGCAATGTCACCATGGGCACTTTCAACATGGGCACTGTCACCATGGACACTGTCATCATGAGCTCTGTTACCATGGGAAATGTCACCCTGAGCACTGTCACCATGGGAACTGTCACCATGAGCACTATCAACGTGAGCACTATAACCATGGGCACCGTCACCGTGAGCAATATCACCATGAACACTGTCACCGTGTGCACTGTCAACATGAGCACTGTCAACATGGGAAATGTCACCATGGGAACTCTCACCATGGGCAGGGTCACCAAGAGCACTGTCACCATGGGCACTCTCACGATGGACACTGTCACCATGAGCACTATCATCATGGGCACTGCCAGCATAAGAAATTTCACCATGGGGACTCCAGCCATGTACACCGCCAGCATGAGCACAGTCACGATGGTCAGTGTTACCATGAGCACTATCACCATGAGAACTTTAACCATGAGCACTATCATCAAGAGCACTGTCACTGCGAGCATTATCACCGTGAGCACTATCACCGTGAGCTCTGTCACCATGAGCACTGTCTCCGTGGGCATTGTAACCATGAGCACTGTCGTCATGGGCACTGTCACCATGCGAAATGCCACCATGAGCTCTATCACCGAGGGCACTGTCACAATGAGCACTGTCACCATGGGCACTGGATCCATGGGAACTGTCACAATGGGCACTATCACGGTGAGCACTATCACCATGGGAACTGTCACCATGGGAACGGTCACAATGGGCACTGTCAACATGAGCACTGTCACCATGGAAACAGTCACCATGGGCGCTATCACCATGGCCACTCTCACCATAGGCACTGTCACCATGTGCACTGTCACCATGGACACTGTCACCATGAGCACTATCATCATGGGCAGTGCCACCATAACAGTTGTACCATGGGAACTCCAACCATGTACACCTCCAACATGAGCACTGTCACCATGGGCATGGTCAACATGAGCACTGTCAGCATGGGCACTTTCAACAGGGACAGTGTCACCACGCAAACTGCCACCATGAACACTATCACCATGAGCACTATCACCAAGGGCACTGTCACCGTGAGCACTATCACCGTGAGCACTATCACCATGAGCACTGTCACCATGAGCACTGTCACCATGGGCACTGTCACCATGGGCACTGTCACAGTGGGCACTGTAACCATGGGAACTGTCACCATGAGCACAATCACCGTGAGCACTATCACCATGGGCAGTGTCACCGTGAGAAATATCACCATGGGCACTGTCACATTGAGCACTGTTACCATGGGTACTATCACCAAGGGCACTGTCACCGTGCGCACTGTTACCATGAGCACTTTCACTGTGGGCACAGTCAACATGAGCACTGTCATCATGGGCACTGTCGGCATGGGAACTCTCATCATGAGCACTGTCACCATGGGAAATGTCACCATAGGCACTCTCACTATGGGCACTGTCACCATGGGCAGTGTCACTACGAGCACTGTCACCATGGGCAGTGTCACCATGGGAACTGTCACGATGAGCATTATCACCCTGAGCACTATCACCATGGGCAGTGTCACCGTGAGCAATATCAATATGGGCAGTGTCACCATCAGCACTATTACCATGGGCACTATCACGTTGAGAACTATCAGTGTGAACACTGTCACCGTGGGCACTGTCACCATGGGCACTGTCAACATGAGCACAGTCAGCATAGGAACTCTCACCATGAGCATGAGCACTGTCACCATGGGAAATGTCACCATGGGCACTGTCACCATGAGCACTATCATCATGGGCAGTGCCACCATGAGGAATTTCACCATGGGAACTCCAACCATATGCACCGCCAGCTTTAGCACAGTCACCATGGGCTGTGTCGCCATGAGCACTGTCACCATGCGTTCTGTCACCATGAGTACTGTCACTGTGGGTAATGTCACCATGAGCACTGTCACTGTGCGCACTGTCACCATGGTAACTGTCACCATGAGCACTATCACCGTGAGCACTATGAACATGGGCAGTGTCACCGTGAGTAATATCACCATAAACACTGTCACCATGGACAGTGTCATCATGAGCTATTACCATGGGAAATGTCACCATGAGCACTGTCACCATGGGCACTGTCACTATGGACACGGTCTCCATGGGCACTCTCACCATGGATACTGTCACTGTGGAAAATGTCACCATGGGAACTGTAACCATCTACACTGTCCCCAGGAGCACTATCACCATGGACACTATATCCATCAGCATTGTCCCCATGGGCACTGTCAACATAAGCACTGTCACCATCGGCACTGTCGCCATGGGAACTCTCACTATGAGCACTGTCACCATTGGAAATGTCACTATGGGCATTGTCACCAAGGGCACTGTCACCATGGTCACTGTCAACATGAGCACTGTCACCATGGGCACTGTCACATGGGACACTGCCACCATGAGCACTGTCACCGTGAGCACTGTCACCATGATCATTGTCACCAAGAGCATTGTCATCATGGGAAGTGTCACCATGAGTACTATCATCTCCAGGACTGTCACAGTGAGCACTGATACCGTGAGCACTCTCACCATGAGCACTTTCATCATGAGCACTCTCACAGTGAGAATATCACCTCGAGCACTCTCACCGTGAGAACAGTCACTATGAGCACTCTCACCGTGAGCACTATCATCATGGGAACTGCCACCATGAGAACTTTCAAGATGGTAACTGCAACCATGGAAACTGCCACCATGAGCATTGTCACCGTGAGCAGTGTCACCGTGAGCATTGTCAACATGAGCACTGTCACCATGGGAACTGATGCCATGAGCACTGTCACCATAGGAACTGTCACAATTGACACTTCCACCTTGGGTACTGACACCATGGGCACTGTCACCATGGGGAATGTCACCATGGGCAGTGTCACCATGAGCACTGTAACCGTGGACACTGTCATCATGGACACTGTCACCATGAGCACTATCATCATGAGCAGTACCACCATGAGTAATTTCACCATGGAAACTCCAACCATGTACACCGCCAGCATGAGCACAGTCACCAAGGGCTGTGTCACCATGGGCACTGTCACCATGGGCACTATCACAAAGGACACTGTCATCATGAGCTCTATTACCATGGGAACTGTCACCATGAGCACTGTCCTCTTACGAACTGCCAGCACGGACACTGCCACCATGAGCACTGTAACCATTGGCACTGCCATCGTGGGCACTGTCATCATGAGCACTGTCACCATGAGAACGGTCACCAGGGACACTGTCACCATGGGCACTATCAGCCAGAGCACTGTCACCGTGAGCACTATCACTGTGAGCACTATCACCCTGAGCACTGTCACCGTGGGCACTGTCACCATGCGCACTGTCACCATGGGCACTGTCACCATGGGAACTGTCACCAAGAGCAGCATCACCGTGAGTACTATCACCATGGACAGGGTCACCGTGAGCAATATCACCATGGGCACTGTCACCGTGAGCACTATTACTATGGGCACAATCACCATGAGCACTATCACCGTGATCACTGTCACCGAGGGCACTGTCACCATGAGCACTATCTCCATGAGCACTATCACCAGGGGCACTGTCACCGGGAGCACTATCATAATGGGCGCTGTCACCATGGGCACTGTCACCATGGGCACTGTCAACATGGGAACTCTCATCATGAGCACTGTCACCATGGGCACAGTCACCATGGGCCCTCTCACCATGGGCGCTGTCACCATGGACACTGTCACCATGAGCACTATAATCATGGGCAGTGCCACCATAAGGAATTTCACCATTGTAACTCCAACCATATACACCGCCAGCATGAGCACAGTCACCATGGGGACTGTCAACATGAGCACTGTCACCATGGGAAATGTCTCCATGAGCACTCACTGTCACCATGGGAAATGTCTCCATGAGCACTATCACCATGATCACTATCACCAAGGGCACTGTCACCATGAGCACTATCACCGTGGACAATGTCACCATGAGAACTATCACCGTGAGCACTATCACCATGGGAAGTGTCACCATGAGCACTGTCACCATGGACATTGTCACCGTGGGCACTGTCACCATGAGCACTGTCACCATGGGCAATGTCACCGTGAGCACTATCACCATGGGCAGTGTCACCGTGAGCAATATCAACATGGGCAGTGTCACCATCAGCACTATTACCATGGGCACTATCACGTTGAGCACTATCACCTTGAGCACTGTCACCGTGGGCACTGTCACCATGGGCACTGTCACCATGGGCACTGTCAACATGAGCACAGTCACCATAGGAACTCTCACCATGAGCACTGTCACCATGGGAAATTTCACCATGGGCATGGTCACAATGAGCACTATCATCATGGGGAGTGCCACCATGAGGAATTTCATCCTGGGAACTCCAACCATATACACCGCCAGCTTTAGCACAGTCACCATGGGCTGTGTCACCATGAGCACTGTCACCGTGAGCACTGTCACCATGGGAACTGTCACCATGTGCACTGTCACCATGGGAAATCTCACCATGAGCATTGTCACCATGGCAAATATCACTATGGGCAGTATCACCATGGGCACTGTCACCATAGGCAGTGTCACCATGATCACTATTACCATGAGCACTATCACCATGAGCACTATCACCATGGGCACTGTCACCGTGAGCAATATTACCATGCGTACTATCACCAAGGGCACTGTCAACGTGAGCACTATCACCGTGAGCACTGTCACTGTGGGCATTGTCACCATGAGCACTGTCATCATGGGTACTGTCACCATAGAAACTGTCACAATGAGCACTGTCACTGTGGGCACTATCACCATGGACACTGTCACCATAGGCACTGTCACCATGGATACTGTCACCATGAGCACTATCATCATGGGGAGTGCTACCATAAGGAATTTCACCATGGGAACTCCAACCATGGACACCGCCAGCATGAGCACAACCACCATGGGCAGTGTCACCATGAGCACTGCCACCATGGGCACTTTCAACATGGGCACTGTCACCATGCGAACTATCGCCATGAGCACTATCACCATGAGCAGTATTACCATGAGCACTATCCCCAAGGGCACTGTCAACGTGAGCACTATCACCGTGAGCACTATCACCATGGGCAGTGTCACCGTGAACAATATCACCATGGGCAGTGTCACCGTGAGCCCTATTACCATGGGCACTATCACCACGGGCACTGTCATTGTGAGCACTGTCACCATGAGCACTGTCACCGTGGGCACTATCAACACGAGCACTGTCACCATGGGCACTGTCACCATGGGAAATGTCACCATGAGAACTGTCACCGTGGGCAATGTCACCATGAGCACTGTCACCGTGGGCACTGTCACCATGGGAACTGTCACCATGAGCACTATCACCATGAGGACTATAACCATGGGCACTGTCACAGTGAGCAATATCACCATGAACACTGTAACCATGGGAAATGTCACCGTGGGCACTGTCACCATGTGCACTGTCAACATGAGCACTGTCACCATGGGAAATGTCACCATGGGCACTGTCACCATGGGCACGCTCACGATGGACACTGTCACCATGAGCACTATCATCATGGGCAGTGCCACCATGAGGAATTTCACCATGGGAACTCCAATCATGTACACCGCCAGCATGAGCACAGTGACCATGGCAGTGTCACCATGAGCAATGTCACCATGGGCACTTTCAACATGGGCACTGTCACCATGGACACTGTCATCATGAGCTCTGTTACCATGGGAAATGTCACCCTGAGCACTGTCACCATGGGAACTGTCACCATGAGCACTATCAACGTGAGCACTATAACCATGGGCACCGTCACCGTGAGCAATATCACCATGAACACTGTCACCGTGTGCACTGTCAACATGAGCACTGTCAACATGGGAAATGTCACCATGGGAACTCTCACCATGGGCAGGGTCACCAAGAGCACTGTCACCATGGGCACTCTCACGATGGACACTGTCACCATGAGCACTATCATCATGGGCACTGCCAGCATAAGAAATTTCACCATGGGGACTCCAGCCATGTACACCGCCAGCATGAGCACAGTCACGATGGTCAGTGTTACCATGAGCACTATCACCATGAGAACTTTAACCATGAGCACTATCATCAAGAGCACTGTCACTGCGAGCATTATCACCGTGAGCACTATCACCGTGAGCTCTGTCACCATGAGCACTGTCTCCGTGGGCATTGTAACCATGAGCACTGTCGTCATGGGCACTGTCACCATGCGAAATGCCACCATGAGCTCTATCACCGAGGGCACTGTCACAATGAGCACTGTCACCATGGGCACTGGATCCATGGGAACTGTCACAATGGGCACTATCACGGTGAGCACTATCACCATGGGAACTGTCACCATGGGAACGGTCACAATGGGCACTGTCAACATGAGCACTGTCACCATGGAAACAGTCACCATGGGCGCTATCACCATGGCCACTCTCACCATAGGCACTGTCACCATGTGCACTGTCACCATGGACACTGTCACCATGAGCACTATCATCATGGGCAGTGCCACCATAACAGTTGTACCATGGGAACTCCAACCATGTACACCTCCAACATGAGCACTGTCACCATGGGCATGGTCAACATGAGCACTGTCAGCATGGGCACTTTCAACAGGGACAGTGTCACCACGCAAACTGCCACCATGAACACTATCACCATGAGCACTATCACCAAGGGCACTGTCACCGTGAGCACTATCACCGTGAGCACTATCACCATGAGCACTGTCACCATGAGCACTGTCACCATGGGCACTGTCACCATGGGCACTGTCACCATGGGCACTGTCACAGTGGGCACTGTAACCATGGGAACTGTCACCATGAGCACAATCACCGTGAGCACTATCACCATGGGCAGTGTCACCGTGAGAAATATCACCATGGGCACTGTCACATTGAGCACTGTTACCATGGGTACTATCACCAAGGGCACTGTCACCGTGCGCACTGTTACCATGAGCACTTTCACTGTGGGCACAGTCAACATGAGCACTGTCATCATGGGCACTGTCGGCATGGGAACTCTCATCATGAGCACTGTCACCATGGGAAATGTCACCATAGGCACTCTCACTATGGGCACTGTCACCATGGGCAGTGTCACTACGAGCACTGTCACCATGGGCAGTGTCACCATGGGAACTGTCACGATGAGCATTATCACCCTGAGCACTATCACCATGGGCAGTGTCACCGTGAGCAATATCAATATGGGCAGTGTCACCATCAGCACTATTACCATGGGCACTATCACGTTGAGAACTATCAGTGTGAACACTGTCACCGTGGGCACTGTCACCATGGGCACTGTCAACATGAGCACAGTCAGCATAGGAACTCTCACCATGAGCACTGTCACCATGGGAAATGTCACCATGGGCACTGTCACCATGAGCACTATCATCATGGGCAGTGCCACCATGAGGAATTTCACCATGGGAACTCCAACCATATGCACCGCCAGCTTTAGCACAGTCACCATGGGCTGTGTCGCCATGAGCACTGTCACCATGCGTTCTGTCACCATGAGTACTGTCACTGTGGGTAATGTCACCATGAGCACTGTCACTGTGCGCACTGTCACCATGGTAACTGTCACCATGAGCACTATCACCGTGAGCACTATGAACATGGGCAGTGTCACCGTGAGTAATATCACCATAAACACTGTCACCATGGACAGTGTCATCATGAGCTATTACCATGGGAAATGTCACCATGAGCACTGTCACCATGGGCACTGTCACTATGGACACGGTCTCCATGGGCACTCTCACCATGGATACTGTCACTGTGGAAAATGTCACCATGGGAACTGTAACCATCTACACTGTCCCCAGGAGCACTATCACCATGGACACTATATCCATCAGCATTGTCCCCATGGGCACTGTCAACATAAGCACTGTCACCATCGGCACTGTCGCCATGGGAACTCTCACTATGAGCACTGTCACCATTGGAAATGTCACTATGGGCATTGTCACCAAGGGCACTGTCACCATGGTCACTGTCAACATGAGCACTGTCACCATGGGCACTGTCACATGGGACACTGCCACCATGAGCACTGTCACCGTGAGCACTGTCACCATGATCATTGTCACCAAGAGCATTGTCATCATGGGAAGTGTCACCATGAGTACTATCATCTCCAGGACTGTCACAGTGAGCACTGATACCGTGAGCACTCTCACCATGAGCACTTTCATCATGAGCACTCTCACAGTGAGAATATCACCTCGAGCACTCTCACCGTGAGAACAGTCACTATGAGCACTCTCACCGTGAGCACTATCATCATGGGAACTGCCACCATGAGAACTTTCAAGATGGTAACTGCAACCATGGAAACTGCCACCATGAGCATTGTCACCGTGAGCAGTGTCACCGTGAGCATTGTCAACATGAGCACTGTCACCATGGGAACTGATGCCATGAGCACTGTCACCATAGGAACTGTCACAATTGACACTTCCACCTTGGGTACTGACACCATGGGCACTGTCACCATGGGGAATGTCACCATGGGCAGTGTCACCATGAGCACTGTAACCGTGGACACTGTCATCATGGACACTGTCACCATGAGCACTATCATCATGAGCAGTACCACCATGAGTAATTTCACCATGGAAACTCCAACCATGTACACCGCCAGCATGAGCACAGTCACCAAGGGCTGTGTCACCATGGGCACTGTCACCATGGGCACTATCACAAAGGACACTGTCATCATGAGCTCTATTACCATGGGAACTGTCACCATGAGCACTGTCCTCTTACGAACTGCCAGCACGGACACTGCCACCATGAGCACTGTAACCATTGGCACTGCCATCGTGGGCACTGTCATCATGAGCACTGTCACCATGAGAACGGTCACCAGGGACACTGTCACCATGGGCACTATCAGCCAGAGCACTGTCACCGTGGGCACTGTCACCATGCGCACTGTCACCATGGGCACTGTCACCATGGGAACTGTCACCAAGAGCAGCATCACCGTGAGTACTATCACCATGGACAGGGTCACCGTGAGCAATATCACCATGGGCACTGTCACCGTGAGCACTATTACTATGGGCACAATCACCATGAGCACTATCACCGTGATCACTGTCACCGAGGGCACTGTCACCATGAGCACTATCTCCATGAGCACTATCACCAGGGGCACTGTCACCGGGAGCACTATCATAATGGGCGCTGTCACCATGGGCACTGTCACCATGGGCACTGTCAACATGGGAACTCTCATCATGAGCACTGTCACCATGGGCACAGTCACCATGGGCCCTCTCACCATGGGCGCTGTCACCATGGACACTGTCACCATGAGCACTATAATCATGGGCAGTGCCACCATAAGGAATTTCACCATTGTAACTCCAACCATATACACCGCCAGCATGAGCACAGTCACCATGGGGACTGTCAACATGAGCACTGTCACCATGGGAAATGTCTCCATGAGCACTCACTGTCACCATGGGAAATGTCTCCATGAGCACTATCACCATGATCACTATCACCAAGGGCACTGTCACCATGAGCACTATCACCGTGGACAATGTCACCATGAGAACTATCACCGTGAGCACTATCACCATGGGAAGTGTCACCATGAGCACTGTCACCATGGACATTGTCACCGTGGGCACTGTCACCATGAGCACTGTCACCATGGGCAATGTCACCGTGAGCACTATCACCATGGGCAGTGTCACCGTGAGCAATATCAACATGGGCAGTGTCACCATCAGCACTATTACCATGGGCACTATCACGTTGAGCACTATCACCTTGAGCACTGTCACCGTGGGCACTGTCACCATGGGCACTGTCACCATGGGCACTGTCAACATGAGCACAGTCACCATAGGAACTCTCACCATGAGCACTGTCACCATGGGAAATTTCACCATGGGCATGGTCACAATGAGCACTATCATCATGGGGAGTGCCACCATGAGGAATTTCATCCTGGGAACTCCAACCATATACACCGCCAGCTTTAGCACAGTCACCATGGGCTGTGTCACCATGAGCACTGTCACCGTGAGCACTGTCACCATGGGAACTGTCACCATGTGCACTGTCACCATGGGAAATCTCACCATGAGCATTGTCACCATGGCAAATATCACTATGGGCAGTATCACCATGGGCACTGTCACCATAGGCAGTGTCACCATGATCACTATTACCATGAGCACTATCACCATGAGCACTATCACCATGGGCACTGTCACCGTGAGCAATATTACCATGCGTACTATCACCAAGGGCACTGTCAACGTGAGCACTATCACCGTGAGCACTGTCACTGTGGGCATTGTCACCATGAGCACTGTCATCATGAGTACTGTCACCATAGAAACTGTCACAATGAGCACTGTCACTGTGGGCACTATCACCATGGACACTGTCACCATAGGCACTGTCACCTTGGATACTGTCACCATGAGCACTATCATCATGGGGAGTGCTACCATAAGGAATTTCACCATGGGAACTCCAACCATGGACACCGCCAGCATGAGCACAACCACCATGGGCAGTGTCACCATGAGCACTGCCACCATGGGCACTTTCAACATGGGCACTGTCACCATGCGAACTATCGCCATGAGCACTATCACCATGAGCAGTATTACCATGAGCACTATCCCCAAGGGCACTGTCAACGTGAGCACTATCACCGTGAGCACTATCACCATGGGCAGTGTCACCGTGAACAATATCACCATGGGCAGTGTCACCGTGAGCCCTATTACCATGGGCACTATCACCACGGGCACTGTCATTGTGAGCACTGTCACCATGAGCACTGTCACCGTGGGCACTATCAACACGAGCACTGTCACCATGGGCACTGTCACCATGGGAAATGTCACCATGAGAACTGTCACCGTGGGCAATGTCACCGTGAGCACTGTCACCGTGGGCACTGTCACCATGGGAACTGTCACCATGAGCACTATCACCATGAGGACTATAACCATGGGCACTGTCACAGTGAGCAATATCACCATGAACACTGTAACCATGGGAAATGTCACCGTGGGCACTGTCACCATGTGCACTGTCAACATGAGCACTGTCACCATGGGAAATGTCACCATGGGCACTGTCACCATGGGCACGCTCACGATGGACACTGTCACCATGAGCACTATCATCATGGGCAGTGCCACCATGAGGAATTTCACCATGGGAACTCCAATCATGTACACCGCCAGCATGAGCACAGTGACCATGGCAGTGTCACCATGAGCAATGTCACCATGGGCACTTTCAACATGGGCACTGTCACCATGGACACTGTCATCATGAGCTCTGTTACCATGGGAAATGTCACCCTGAGCACTGTCACCATGGGAACTGTCACCATGAGCACTATCAACGTGAGCACTATAACCATGGGCACCGTCACCGTGAGCAATATCACCATGAACACTGTCACCGTGTGCACTGTCAACATGAGCACTGTCAACATGGGAAATGTCACCATGGGAACTCTCACCATGGGCAGGGTCACCAAGAGCACTGTCACCATGGGCACTCTCACGATGGACACTGTCACCATGAGCACTATCATCATGGGCACTGCCAGCATAAGAAATTTCACCATGGGGACTCCAGCCATGTACACCGCCAGCATGAGCACAGTCACGATGGTCAGTGTTACCATGAGCACTATCACCATGAGAACTTTAACCATGAGCACTATCATCAAGAGCACTGTCACTGCGAGCATTATCACCGTGAGCACTATCACCGTGAGCTCTGTCACCATGAGCACTGTCTCCGTGGGCATTGTAACCATGAGCACTGTCGTCATGGGCACTGTCACCATGCGAAATGCCACCATGAGCTCTATCACCGAGGGCACTGTCACAATGAGCACTGTCACCATGGGCACTGGATCCATGGGAACTGTCACAATGGGCACTATCACGGTGAGCACTATCACCATGGGAACTGTCACCATGGGAACGGTCACAATGGGCACTGTCAACATGAGCACTGTCACCATGGAAACAGTCACCATGGGCGCTATCACCATGGCCACTCTCACCATAGGCACTGTCACCATGTGCACTGTCACCATGGACACTGTCACCATGAGCACTATCATCATGGGCAGTGCCACCATAACAGTTGTACCATGGGAACTCCAACCATGTACACCTCCAACATGAGCACTGTCACCATGGGCATGGTCAACATGAGCACTGTCAGCATGGGCACTTTCAACAGGGACAGTGTCACCACGCAAACTGCCACCATGAACACTATCACCATGAGCACTATCACCAAGGGCACTGTCACCGTGAGCACTATCACCGTGAGCACTATCACCATGAGCACTGTCACCATGAGCACTGTCACCATGGGCACTGTCACCATGGGCACTGTCACAGTGGGCACTGTAACCATGGGAACTGTCACCATGAGCACAATCACCGTGAGCACTATCACCATGGGCAGTGTCACCGTGAGAAATATCACCATGGGCACTGTCACATTGAGCACTGTTACCATGGGTACTATCACCAAGGGCACTGTCACCGTGCGCACTGTTACCATGAGCACTTTCACTGTGGGCACAGTCAACATGAGCACTGTCATCATGGGCACTGTCGGCATGGGAACTCTCATCATGAGCACTGTCACCATGGGAAATGTCACCATAGGCACTCTCACTATGGGCACTGTCACCATGGGCAGTGTCACTACGAGCACTGTCACCATGGGCAGTGTCACCATGGGAACTGTCACGATGAGCATTATCACCCTGAGCACTATCACCATGGGCAGTGTCACCGTGAGCAATATCAATATGGGCAGTGTCACCATCAGCACTATTACCATGGGCACTATCACGTTGAGAACTATCAGTGTGAACACTGTCACCGTGGGCACTGTCACCATGGGCACTGTCAACATGAGCACAGTCAGCATAGGAACTCTCACCATGAGCACTGTCACCATGGGAAATGTCACCATGGGCACTGTCACCATGAGCACTATCATCATGGGCAGTGCCACCATGAGGAATTTCACCATGGGAACTCCAACCATATGCACCGCCAGCTTTAGCACAGTCACCATGGGCTGTGTCGCCATGAGCACTGTCACCATGCGTTCTGTCACCATGAGTACTGTCACTGTGGGTAATGTCACCATGAGCACTGTCACTGTGCGCACTGTCACCATGGTAACTGTCACCATGAGCACTATCACCGTGAGCACTATGAACATGGGCAGTGTCACCGTGAGTAATATCACCATAAACACTGTCACCATGGACAGTGTCATCATGAGCTATTACCATGGGAAATGTCACCATGAGCACTGTCACCATGGGCACTGTCACTATGGACACGGTCTCCATGGGCACTCTCACCATGGATACTGTCACTGTGGAAAATGTCACCATGGGAACTGTAACCATCTACACTGTCCCCAGGAGCACTATCACCATGGACACTATATCCATCAGCATTGTCCCCATGGGCACTGTCAACATAAGCACTGTCACCATCGGCACTGTCGCCATGGGAACTCTCACTATGAGCACTGTCACCATTGGAAATGTCACTATGGGCATTGTCACCAAGGGCACTGTCACCATGGTCACTGTCAACATGAGCACTGTCACCATGGGCACTGTCACATGGGACACTGCCACCATGAGCACTGTCACCGTGAGCACTGTCACCATGATCATTGTCACCAAGAGCATTGTCATCATGGGAAGTGTCACCATGAGTACTATCATCTCCAGGACTGTCACAGTGAGCACTGATACCGTGAGCACTCTCACCATGAGCACTTTCATCATGAGCACTCTCACAGTGAGAATATCACCTCGAGCACTCTCACCGTGAGAACAGTCACTATGAGCACTCTCACCGTGAGCACTATCATCATGGGAACTGCCACCATGAGAACTTTCAAGATGGTAACTGCAACCATGGAAACTGCCACCATGAGCATTGTCACCGTGAGCAGTGTCACCGTGAGCATTGTCAACATGAGCACTGTCACCATGGGAACTGATGCCATGAGCACTGTCACCATAGGAACTGTCACAATTGACACTTCCACCTTGGGTACTGACACCATGGGCACTGTCACCATGGGGAATGTCACCATGGGCAGTGTCACCATGAGCACTGTAACCGTGGACACTGTCATCATGGACACTGTCACCATGAGCACTATCATCATGAGCAGTACCACCATGAGTAATTTCACCATGGAAACTCCAACCATGTACACCGCCAGCATGAGCACAGTCACCAAGGGCTGTGTCACCATGGGCACTGTCACCATGGGCACTATCACAAAGGACACTGTCATCATGAGCTCTATTACCATGGGAACTGTCACCATGAGCACTGTCCTCTTACGAACTGCCAGCACGGACACTGCCACCATGAGCACTGTAACCATTGGCACTGCCATCGTGGGCACTGTCATCATGAGCACTGTCACCATGAGAACGGTCACCAGGGACACTGTCACCATGGGCACTATCAGCCAGAGCACTGTCACCGTGAGCACTATCACTGTGAGCACTATCACCCTGAGCACTGTCACCGTGGGCACTGTCACCATGTGCACTGTCACCATGGGCACTGTCACCATGGGAACTGTCACCAAGAGCAGCATCACCGTGAGTACTATCACCATGGACAGGGTCACCGTGAGCAATATCACCATGGGCACTGTCACCGTGAGCACTATTACTATGGGCACAATCACCATGAGCACTATCACCGTGATCACTGTCACCGAGGGCACTGTCACCATGAGCACTATCTCCATGAGCACTATCACCAGGGGCACTGTCACCGGGAGCACTATCATAATGGGCGCTGTCACCATGGGCACTGTCACCATGGGCACTGTCAACATGGGAACTCTCATCATGAGCACTGTCACCATGGGCACAGTCACCATGGGCCCTCTCACCATGGGCGCTGTCACCATGGACACTGTCACCATGAGCACTATAATCATGGGCAGTGCCACCATAAGGAATTTCACCATTGTAACTCCAACCATATACACCGCCAGCATGAGCACAGTCACCATGGGGACTGTCAACATGAGCACTGTCACCATGGGAAATGTCTCCATGAGCACTCACTGTCACCATGGGAAATGTCTCCATGAGCACTATCACCATGATCACTATCACCAAGGGCACTGTCACCATGAGCACTATCACCGTGGACAATGTCACCATGAGAACTATCACCGTGAGCACTATCACCATGGGAAGTGTCACCATGAGCACTGTCACCATGGACATTGTCACCGTGGGCACTGTCACCATGAGCACTGTCACCATGGGCAATGTCACCGTGAGCACTATCACCATGGGCAGTGTCACCGTGAGCAATATCAACATGGGCAGTGTCACCATCAGCACTATTACCATGGGCACTATCACGTTGAGCACTATCACCTTGAGCACTGTCACCGTGGGCACTGTCACCATGGGCACTGTCACCATGGGCACTGTCAACATGAGCACAGTCACCATAGGAACTCTCACCATGAGCACTGTCACCATGGGAAATTTCACCATGGGCATGGTCACAATGAGCACTATCATCATGGGGAGTGCCACCATGAGGAATTTCATCCTGGGAACTCCAACCATATACACCGCCAGCTTTAGCACAGTCACCATGGGCTGTGTCACCATGAGAACTGTCACCGTGAGCACTGTCACCATGGGAACTGTCACCATGTGCACTGTCACCATGGGAAATCTCACCATGAGCATTGTCACCATGGCAAATATCACTATGGGCAGTATCACCATGGGCACTGTCACCATAGGCAGTGTCACCATGATCACTATTACCATGAGCACTATCACCATGAGCACTATCACCATGGGCACTGTCACCGTGAGCAATATTACCATGCGTACTATCACCAAGGGCACTGTCAACGTGAGCACTATCACCGTGAGCACTGTCACTGTGGGCATTGTCACCATGAGCACTGTCATCATGGGTACTGTCACCATAGAAACTGTCACAATGAGCACTGTCACTGTGGGCACTATCACCATGGACACTGTCACCATAGGCACTGTCACCATGGATACTGTCACCATGAGCACTATCATCATGGGGAGTGCTACCATAAGGAATTTCACCATGGGAACTCCAACCATGGACACCGCCAGCATGAGCACAACCACCATGGGCAGTGTCACCATGAGCACTGCCACCATGGGCACTTTCAACATGGGCACTGTCACCATGCGAACTATCGCCATGAGCACTATCACCATGAGCAGTATTACCATGAGCACTATCCCCAAGGGCACTGTCAACGTGAGCACTATCACCGTGAGCACTATCACCATGGGCAGTGTCACCGTGAACAATATCACCATGGGCAGTGTCACCGTGAGCCCTATTACCATGGGCACTATCACCACGGGCACTGTCATTGTGAGCACTGTCACCATGAGCACTGTCACCGTGGGCACTATCAACACGAGCACTGTCACCATGGGCACTGTCACCATGGGAAATGTCACCATGAGAACTGTCACCGTGGGCAATGTCACCGTGAGCACTGTCACCGTGGGCACTGTCACCATGGGAACTGTCACCATGAGCACTATCACCATGAGGACTATAACCATGGGCACTGTCACAGTGAGCAATATCACCATGAACACTGTAACCATGGGAAATGTCACCGTGGGCACTGTCACCATGTGCACTGTCAACATGAGCACTGTCACCATGGGAAATGTCACCATGGGCACTGTCACCATGGGCACGCTCACGATGGACACTGTCACCATGAGCACTATCATCATGGGCAGTGCCACCATGAGGAATTTCACCATGGGAACTCCAATCATGTACACCGCCAGCATGAGCACAGTGACCATGGCAGTGTCACCATGAGCAATGTCACCATGGGCACTTTCAACATGGGCACTGTCACCATGGACACTGTCATCATGAGCTCTGTTACCATGGGAAATGTCACCCTGAGCACTGTCACCATGGGAACTGTCACCATGAGCACTATCAACGTGAGCACTATAACCATGGGCACCGTCACCGTGAGCAATATCACCATGAACACTGTCACCGTGTGCACTGTCAACATGAGCACTGTCAACATGGGAAATGTCACCATGGGAACTCTCACCATGGGCAGGGTCACCAAGAGCACTGTCACCATGGGCACTCTCACGATGGACACTGTCACCATGAGCACTATCATCATGGGCACTGCCAGCATAAGAAATTTCACCATGGGGACTCCAGCCATGTACACCGCCAGCATGAGCACAGTCACGATGGTCAGTGTTACCATGAGCACTATCACCATGAGAACTTTAACCATGAGCACTATCATCAAGAGCACTGTCACTGCGAGCATTATCACCGTGAGCACTATCACCGTGAGCTCTGTCACCATGAGCACTGTCTCCATGGGCATTGTAACCATGAGCACTGTCGTCATGGGCACTGTCACCATGCGAAATGCCAACATGAGCTCTATCACCGAGGGCACTGTCACAATGAGCACTGTCACCATGGGCACTGGATCCATGGGAACTGTCACAATGGGCACTATCACGGTGAGCACTATCACCATGGGAACGGTCACAATGGGCACTGTCAACATGAGCACTGTCACCATGGAAACAGTCACCATGGGCGCTGTCACCATGGGCACTCTCACCATAGGCACTGTCACCATGTGCACTGTCACCATGGACACTGTCACCATGAGCACTATCATCATGGGCAGTGCCACCATAACAGTTGTACCATGGGAACTCCAACCATGTACACCTCCAACATGAGCACTGTCACCATGGGCATGGTCAACATGAGCACTGTCAGCATGGGCACTTTCAACAGGGACAGTGTCACCATGCAAACTGCCACCATGAACACTATCACCATGAGCACTATCACCAAGGGCACTGTCACCGTGAGCACTATCACCGTGAGCACTATCACCATGAGCACTGTCACCATGGGCACTGTCACCATGGGCACTGTCACCATGGGCACTGTAACCATGGGAACTGTCACCATGAGCACAATCACCGTGAGCACTATCACCATGGGCAGTGTCACCGTGAGAAATATCACCATGGGCACTGTCACATTGAGCACTGTTACCATGGGTACTATCACCAAGGGCACTGTCACCGTGCACACTGTTACCATGAGCACTTTCACTGTGGGCACAGTCAACATGAGCACTGTCATCATTGGCACTGTCGGCATGGGAACTCTCATCATGAGCACTGTCACCATGGGAAATGTCACCATAGGCACTCTCACTATGAGCACTGTCACCATGGGCAGTGTCACTACGAGCACTGTCACCATGGGCAGTGTTACCATGGGAATTGTCACGATGAGCATTATCACCCTGAGCACTATCACCATGGGCAGTGTCACCGTGAGCAATATCAACATGGGCAGTGTCACCATCAGCACTATTACCATGGGCACTATCACGTTGAGAACTATCAGTGTGAACACAGTCACCGTGGGCACTGTCACCATGGGCACTGTCAACATGAGCACAGTCAGCATAGGAACTCTCACCATGAGCACTGTCACCATGGGAAATGTCACCATGGGCACTGTCACCATGAGCACTATCATCATGGGCAGTGCCACCATGAGGAATTTCACCATGGGAACTCCAACCATATGCACCGCCAGCTTTAGCACAGTCACCATGGGCTGTGTCACCATGAGCACTGTCACCATGCGTTCTGTCACCATGAGTACTGTCACTGTGGGTAATGTCACCATGAGCACTGTCACTGTGCGCACTGTCACCATGGTAACTGTCACCATGAGCACTATCACCGTGAGCACTATGAACATGGGCAGTGTCACCGTGAGTAATATCATCATAAACACTGTCACCATGGACACTGTCATCATGAGCTGTTACCATGGGAAATGTCACCATGAGCACTGTCACCATGGGCACTGTCACTATGGACACGGTCTCCATGGGCACTCTCACCATGGATACTGTCACTGTGGAAAATGTCACCATGGGAACTGTAACCATCTACACTGTCCCCAGGAGCACTATCGCCATGGACACTATATCCATCAGCATTGTCCCCATGGGCACTGTCAACATAAGCACTGTCACCATCGGCACTGTCGCCATGGGAACTCTCACTATGAGCACTGTCACCATTGGAAATGTCACTATGGGCATTGTCACCAAGGGCACTGTCACCATGGTCACTGTCAACATGAGCACTGTCACCATGGGCACTGTCACATGGGACACTGCCACCATGAGCACTGTCACCGTGAGCACTGTCACCATGATCATTGTCACCAGGAGCATTGTCATCATGGGAAGTGTCACCATGAGTACTATCATCTCCAGGACTGTCACAGTGAGCACTGATAACGTGAGCACTCTCACCATGAGCACTTTCATCATGAGCACTCTCACAGTGAGAAATATCACCTCGAGCACTCTCACCGTGAGAACAGTCACTATGAGCACTCTCACCGTGAGCACTATCATCATGGGAACTGCCACCATGAGAACTTTCAAGATGGTAACTGCAACCATGGAAACTGCCACCATGAGCATTGTCACCGTGAGCAGTGTCACCGTGAGCATTGTCAACATGAGCACTGTCACCATGGGAACTGATGCCATGAGCACTGTCACCATAGGAACTGTCACAATTGACACTGCCACCTTGGGTACTGACACCATGGGCACTGTCACCATGGGGAATGTCACCATGGGCACTGTAACCATGGCCACTGTCACCATGGACACTGTCACCGTAGACACTGTCACCAGGGGAACTGTCACCATGAGCACTCTCACCGTCAGCACTGTCACTATGGGCAGTGTCATGGTGAGCAATATCACCATGGGCACTGTCACCATGAGCACTATTACCATGGACACAGTCACCGTGAGCAATGTCACTATGGCCACTGTCTGCATGAGCATTGTCACCATGGGCACTGTTACCATGGGCACTGTCATAATGAGCACTGTCACGTTGGGCACTGTCACGATGGGCACTGTCACCATGGGAACTGTCACCATGAGTACCATCACCGTGAGCACTATCACCATGAACAGGGTCACCGTGAGCAATATCACCATGGGCAATGTCACCGTCAGCACTATTACCATGGGCACTATCACCATGAGCACTATCACCGTGATCACTGTCACCGTGGGCACTGTCACCATGAGCACTATCACCATGAGCACTATCAACAAGGGCACTGTCAATGTGAGCACTATCACCGTGAGCACTGTCACCATGAGCACTGTCACCATGGGCACTGTAACCATGGGAACTATCACCATGAGCACTATCACCGTTAGCACTATCACCCTGGGCAGTGTCACCGTGAACAATATCACCATGGGCACTGTCACTGTGAGCACTATTACCATGGTCACTATCACCAAGGGCACTGTCACTGTGAGCACTGTCACCATGAGCACTGCCACCATGGGCACTGTCAACATGAGCACTGTCACCATGGGCACTGTCACCATGTGAACTGTAACCGTTGGCACTATCACCATGGGCAGTGTCACCATGAGCAATATTACCATGGGTACTATCACCAAGGACACTGTCACCGTGAGCACTGTCACCGTGGGCAGTGTCAACATGAGCACTGTCACCATGAGCACTATCACCATGGGTACTATCACCAAGGGCACTGTCACCATCAGCACTGTCACCATGAGCACTGTCACCATGGGCACTGTCACCATGGGAACTCTCTCCATTAGCAGTGTCACTATGGGAAATGTCACCATGGGCACTATCACTATGGTCATTGTCACCATGGGCAGTTTCATCATGGGCACTTTCTACATGGCCACTGTCACCATGGGCACTGTCACCATGGACACTGTCATCATGAGCTCTGTTACCATGGGAAATATCACCATGAGCACTGTCATCTTGGAAACCGCCACCATGGACACTGCCACCATGAACAATGTTACCATTGGCACTGCCACAGTGAGCACGGTCACCGTGAGCACTGTCACCATGGGAACTGTCACCATGTGCACTGTCACCATGGGAACTCTCACCATGAGCACTGTCACCATGAGAAATGTCACTATCGGCAGTGTCACCATGGGCACTGTCACCATGGGCAGTGTCACCATGAGCACTATTACCATGAGCACTATCACCATGAGCACTATCACCAAGGGCAGTGTCACCATGAGCACTATCACCGTGAGCACTATCACCATGGGCAGTGTCACCGTGAGCAATATCAACATGGGCACTGTCACCGTGAGCACTAGAACAATGGGCACTATCGCCATGAGCACTATCACCGTGAGCACTGTCACTGTGTGTATTGTCACCGTGTGCACGGTCACCATGAGCACTGTCACCATGAGCACTATCAACATGGGAACTGTCACCATCGGCAATGTCAACATGAGCACTCTCACCATGAGAACTCTCACCGTGAGCACTGTCACCATGGGAAATGTCACCATGGGCACTATCACCATGGGCACTGTCACCGTGGTTACTGTCACCATAGGAACTGTCACCATGAGCACTGTCATTGTGGGCACTATCACCATGAGCACTATCACAATGGGCACTGTCACCATAGGCACTGTCACCATGGACACTGTCACCATGAACACTCTCATCATGGGCAGTGCCACCATAAGGAATTTCACCATGGGAACTCCAACCATGTACACCGCCAGCAAGAGCACAGTCACCATGGGCAGTGTCACCATGAGCACTGCCATCATGGGGACTTTCAACATGGGCATTGTCACCATGCGAACTATCACCATGAGCACTATCACCATGAGCACTATCACCTGAGCACTATCACCAAGGTAACTGTCACCATGAGCACTATCACCATGAGAACTATCACCATGGGCACTGTACCCGTGAGCAATATTAACATGGGTACTATCACCAAGGGCACTGTCAAGGTGAGCACTGTCACCATGGGAACTCTCACCATGAGCACTATCACCGTTGGCACTGTCAACATGAGCACTGTCACCATGGACACTGTCACCATGGGCACTGTCACTATGGGCACACTCACCATGGTCACTGTTACCATGGGCACTGTCAACATGAGCAGTGTCACCATGGGAAATGTCACTATGGGCAGTGTCACCATTGGCACTGTCACCATGGGCAGTGTCACCATGTGCACTATTACCATGAGCACTATCACCAAGAGCACTATCACCAAGGGCACTGTCACCGTGAGCACTTTCACCGTGAGCCCTATCACAGTGGGAAATTTTACCATGAGCACTATCATCATGGGCACTGTCACCATAGGAACTGTCACAATGAGCACTGTCACTTTGGGCACTATCACCATGAGCACTATCACAATGGGCACTGTCACCATAGGCACTGTCAACATGGACACTTTCACAGTGAGCACTATCATCACGGGCAATGCTACCATGAGGAATTTCACCATCGAAACTCCAACCATGTACACCGCCAGCATGAGCACAGTCACCATGGGCAGTGCCACCATGAGCAGTGTCACCATGGGCACTTTCAACATGGGCCATGTCACCATGCGAACTGTCACCGTGAGCACTATCACCGTGAGCACTGTCACCATGAGCATAGTCACCGTGAGCACTGTCACCATGAGCACTGTCACCATGGGCACTGTAACCATGGGAACTGTCACCATGATCACTATCACCTTGAGCACTATCACCATGTGCGGTGTCACCGTGAGCAATATCACCATGGGCACTGTCACCATGAGCACTTTTTCCATGGGTACTGTCACCAAGGGCACTTTCACCATGAGCACTGTCACCATGAGCACTGTCACCGTGGGCACTGTCACCATGAGCACTGTCATCATGGGCACTGTCACCATTGGAACTGTCACCATTAGAACTGTCCCTGTGGGCCCTATCACCATGAGCACTATCACAATGGGAACTGTCCCCATAGGCAATGTCACCATGGACACTGTCACCTTGAACACTATGATCATGGGCAGTGCCACCATGAGGAGTTTCACCATGGGAAGTACAACCATGTACACCGCCAGCTTTAGCAGAGTCACCATGGGCACTGTCACCATGAGCACTGTCACCATGGGCACTGTCACCATGCCAACTGTCACCAGGAACACAGTCACCGTGGGCAATGTCACCATGAGCACTGTAACCGTGGGCACTGTCAACATGGGAACTGTCACCATGAGCACTATCACTGTGAGCACTCTAACCATGGGCACTGTCACCATGAGCAATATCACCATGAACACTGTCACTGTGAGCATTGTCCCCGTGGGCACTGTCACCGTTTGCACTGTCAACATGAGCACTGTCACCTTGGGAAATGTCACCATGGGCACAGTCACCATGGGCAGTGTCACCATAAGCACTGTCACCATGGGCACTCTCATGATGGACACTGTCACCATGAGCGCTATCACCAAGGGCAGTGTCACCGTGAGCAATATCAACATGGGTAATATCACCGTGAGCACTATTCAAATGGGCACTATCGCCATGAGAACTATCACCGTGAGCACTGTCACTGTGGGGATTTTCACCATGTACACTGTCACCATGAGCACTGTCACCATGAGCACTATCATCATGGGAATTGCCACCATAAGAAATTTCCCCATGGGAACTCCTACCAGGTACACTGCCAGCATGAGCAGAGTCACCATGGGCAGTGTCACCATGAGCATACTCACCATGAGCACTATCACCATGATCACTATCACCGTGGGCAGTGTCACCGTGAACACTATCACCATGGGCAGTGTCACCATGAGCAATATGACTATGGGCACTGTCATGTGAGCACTATTACCATGGGTGCTATCACCAAGGGCACTCTCACCATGAGCACTGTCACTATGAGCACTGTCACCATGGGCACTGTCACCATGAGAACTGTAACCATTGGCACTATCACCATGGGCAGTGTCACCATGAGCAATATTACCGTGGGCACTGTCACCATGAGCACTATTACCATGGGTACTATCACCAAGGACACTGTCACCATGAGCACTGTCACTGTGGGAAGTGTCAACATGAGCACTGTCACCATGGGCACTGTCACCATGGGAACTTTCACTATGAGCACTGTCACCAGGGGAAATGTCACCATGGGCACTGTCACCATAGGCACTGTCACCATGGACACATTCACCATGAGCACTAACATCATGGGCAGTGCCACCATAAGGAATTTCACCATGGGAACTCCAACCTTGTACACCGTGAACATCAGCACAGTCACCATGGGCAGTGTCACCATGAGCACTGTCGCCATGAGCACTTTCAACATGGGCACTGTCACTATGGGAACTGTCACTAAGAGCACAGTCACCATGCGCACTGTCACCAGGGACACTGTCACCATGAGCACTCTCACCATGGGCAATGTCACCATGGACGCTGTCACCATGGGCATGGTCAACATGATCATTGTCACCATGGGCAGTGTCACCATGAGCACTATTACCATGCGCACTATCACCATGAGCACTATCACCGTGAACACTGTCACCATGGGCACTGTCACCATGGGCACTGTCACCATGGGTACTATAATCATGGGAATTGTAACCATGAGCACTATCACCGTGAGCACTAGCACCATGGGCAGTGTCACCGTGAGCAATATCACCATGGGCAGTGTCACCATGAGCACTATTACCATGGGCAATATCACCATGAGCACTATCACCGTAAGCACTGTCATCGTGTGCACTGTCACCATGAGCACTATCACCATGTGAACTGTCACCATGGGAATGGTCACCATGGGCACTGTCAAGATGAGCAATGTCACCATGGGAACTCTCACCATGAGCACTGTCACCATGGGGAATGTCACCATGGGCACTATCATCATGGGCAGTGCCACCATGAGGAATTTCACCATGAGAACTTCAACCATGTACACCGCCAGCTTTAGCACAGTCACCATGGGCTGTGTCACCATGAGCAGTGTCACCATGGGCACTGTCACCATGGGAACTGTCACCATGAGCACTGTCACCATGGGAACTGTCACCATGAGCACTATCACCGTGAGCACTATAACCATGGGCAGTGTCACCGTGAGCAATATCACCATGAATACTGTCACCGTGAGCACTTTCACTGTGGACACTGTCACCGTGTGCACTGTCACCATGGGCACTGTCACCATGGGCAGTGTTACCATGAGCACTGTCACAATGGGCACTCTTACCATGGGTAATTTTGAGCATGGACACTGTCACCATGGGCACTGTGAACATGAGCACTCTCACCATGGTAACTCTTACCATGAACACTGTCACCATGGGAAATGTCACCATGGGCACTGTCACCATGGGCACTGTCACCATGGATATTGTCACCATGTGCACTGTCACCATGGGAATTCTCACCATGAGCACTGTCACCATGGTAAATGTCACTATTGGCAGTGTCACCATGGGCACTGTCACCAAGGGCAGTGTCACCATGAGCATTATTACCATCAGCACTATCACCATGAACACTATCACCATGGGTACTGTCACCATGAGAATTCTTACCATGGGTACTATCACCAAGGGCACTTTCACCGTGAGCATTGTCACCATGAGCACTATCACCATGGGCACTGTCACCATGAGCACTGTCACCATTGGCAGTGTATCCATGGGAACTGTCAAGATGAGCCCTGTCACCATGGTAATTCTCACCATGAGCACTGGCACCGTGGGCACTGTCAACATGAGCACTGTCACCATGGCAACTCTCACCATGAGCACTGTCACCATGGGAATTTTCACCATGTGCACTGTCACCATGGGAAATCTCACCATGAGCACTGCCACCATGGGAAATGTCACTATGGGCAGTGTCTCCATGGGCACTGTCACCATGGGCAGTGTCACCATGAGCACTATTACCATGAGCACTATCACCATGAGCGCTATCACCAAGGGCAGTGTCACCGTGAGCAATATCAACATGGGCAATATCACCGTGAGCACTATTCAAATGGGCACTATCGCCATGAGAACTATCACCGTGAGCACTGTCACTGTGGGGATTGTCACCATGTACACTGTCACCATGAGCACTGTCACCATGAGCACTATCATCATGGGAATTGCCACCATAAGAAATTTCCCCATGGGAACTCCAACCAGGTACACCGCCAGCATGAGCAGAGTCACCATGGGCAGTGTCACCATGAGCACACTCACCATGAGCACTATCACCATGATCACTATCACCGTGGGCAGTGTCACTGTGAACACTATCACCATGGGCAGTGTCACCGTGGGCAATATCACTATGGGCACTGTCATGTGAGCACTATTACCATGGGTACTATCACCAAGGGCACTCTCACCATGAGCACTGTCACTATGAGCACTGTCACCATGGGCACTGTCACCATGAGCACTGACATCATGGGCACAGTCACCATGTGAACTGCCACCATGAGCACTATCACCGTGGGCACTGTCACCATGAGAACTGTCACCATGGGCACTGTATCCATGGGAACTGTTACCCTGGGCACTACCACGGTGAGCACTATCTCCATGGGAACTGTCACCATGGGAACGGTCACCATGGGCACTGTCAAGGTGAGAATTCTCACCATGGGAACTCTCACCATGAGCACTGTCGCCGTGGGCACTGTCAACATGAGCACTCTCACCATGGACACTATCACCATGGGCACTGTCAACATGGGCACTCTCACCATGGCCACTGTCAACATGGACAGTGTCACCATGGGCACTGTCAACATCAACACTGTCACCATGGGAACTCTCACCATGAGCACTGTCACATTGGGAAATGTCACCATGGGCACAGTCACCATGGGAAATGTCACCATGGAAACTGTCACCATGGGCACTGTCAGTATGGACAGGGTCACAGTGAGTGCTATCATCATGGGCAGTGCCACCATGAGGAATTTCACCATGAGAAATCCAACCATGTACACCTCCAGCTTTAGCACAGTCATGATGGGCTGTGTCACCATGAGCGATGTCACCATGGGCATTGTCAACATGCGAACTGTCACCATGAGCACTGTCACAGGGGGCAATGTCACCATGAGCACTGTAACCATGGGCACTGTCACCATGGGAACTGTCACCATGAGCACTATCACCGTGAGCACTATAACCATGGGCAGTGTCACCGTGAGCAATATCACCATGAACACTGTCACCGTGAGCACTTTCACTGTGGGCACTGTCACCGTGTGCACTGTCAACATGAGCACTATCACCATGGGCACTCTCACGATGGACACTGTCACCATGAGCACTATCATCATGGGCAGTGCCACCATGTGGAATTTCACCATGGGAACTCCAACCATGTACACTGCCAGCATGAGCACAGTCACCATGGGAAGTGTCACCATGAGAACTGTCACCATGGACACTTTCAACATGATCACTGTCACCATGGGCACTGTCACCATGGACACTGTCATCATGAGCTCTGTTACCAAGGGAAATGTCACAATGAGCAGTGTCATCTTGGGAACTGCCACCATGGACACTGCCACCATAAGCAATGTAACCATTGGCACTGCCACAGTGAGCACTGTCAACGTGAGCATTGTCACCATGGGAACTGACACCATGTGCACTGTCACCATGGGAACTCTCAACATTAGCACTGTCACCATGGGAAATGTCACTTTGGGCCATGTCCCCATGGGCACTGTAAACATGGGCAGTGTCACCATGAGCACTATTACCATGAGCACTATCACCATGAGCACTATCACCATGGGCACTGTCACCGTGAGCATTATTACCATGTGTACTATCACCAAGGGCACTGTCACCATGAGCACTGTCTCCGAGGGCATTGTAACCGTGAGCACTGTCATCATGGGCACTGTCACCATGCGAAATGCCACCATGAGCTCTAGCACCGTGGGCACTGTCACAATGAGCACTGTCACCATGGGCACTGAATCCATGGGAACTGTCACCATGGGCACTATTACGGTGAGCACTATCACCATGGGAACTGTCACCATGAGAACGGTCACCATGGGCACTGTCAATATGAGCACTGTCAACATGGGAACTCTCACCATGAGCACTGTCACAGTGGGCTCTGTCAACATGAGCACTGTCACCATGGAAACTGTCACCATGTGCACTGTCACCATGGTCAATGTCACCATGGACACTGTCACCATGGGAACTGTCACCATGAGCACTGTCACCATGCGAACTGCCACCATGAGCACTATCACCATGAGAACTATCACCAAGGGCACTGTCACCGTGAACACTGTCAGCGTGGGCACTGTCACCATGAGCACTGTCATCATGGGTACTGTCACCATGGGAACTGTCACCATTAGCACTGTCACTGTGGGCACTATCACTGTGAGCACTATCACAATGGACACTGTCACCATAGGAACTGTCACCATGGACACTGTCACCATGATCACTATCATCATGGGCAGTGCCACCATAAGGAATTTCACCATGGGAACTCCAACCATGTACAAAGCCAGCATGAGCACATTCACCATGGGTAGTGTCACCATGAGCACTGCCACCATGGGCACTTTCAACATGGGCACTGTCACCAAGTGAACCGTCACCATGAGCACTGATACCATGAGCACTATCACCAAGGGCACTGTCAGCGTGAGCACTATCACCGTGAGCAATATCACCGTAAGGACTGTCACCATGAGCATTTTCACCGTGTGCACTGTCACCATGGGCATTGTCAACATAAGCATTGTCACCATGGGAACTCTCACCATGAGCACTGTCATCATGGGAAATGTCACCATGGGCACTGTCACAATAGGCATTGTCACCATGGACACTCTCACCATGAGAACTATCATCATGGGTATTGCCACCATAAGGAATTTCACCATGGGAACTCCAACCATGTACACCGCCAGCATGAGCACATTCACCATGGGCCGTGTCACCATGAGCACTATCACCATGAGCACTATCACCATGAGCACTATCACCAGCGGAACTGTCACCGTGAGCACTATCACAGTGAGCACTGTCACCATGAGCACTGTCACCATGGGCACTATCACCATGGGAAATGTCACCACGGGAACGGTCACCATGGACACTGTTAAGGTGAGCACTGTCACCATGGGAACTCTCACCATGAGCATTGTCACCGTGGGCACTGTCAACATGAGCATTGTCACCATGGGCACTCTCACCATAGGCACTATCACCGTGGGCACTGTCACCATGGGCACTGTCAACATGAGCACTGTCACCATGGGAACTCTCACCATAAGCAATGTAACCATGGGAAATGTCACCATAGGAAATGTCACCATGGGCACTGTCACGATGGGCACTGTCAGCATGGACACTGTCACCATGAGAACTATCATCATGGGCAGTGCCACCATAAGGAATTTCACCATGGGAACTCCTACCATTTACACCGCCAGCATGAGCAAAGTCACCATGGGCAGTGTCACCATGAGCACTGTCATCATGGGCACTTTCAACATGCGCAGTGTCACCATGCGAACTGTAACCCTTAGCACTATCACTGTGAGCACTGTCACCATGAGCATACTCACCGTGGGCACTTTCACCATGAGCACTGTCACCCTGGGCACTGTCACCATGGGAACTGTCACCATGAGCACTATCACCGTGAGCACTATCACCATGAGCACTGTCATCATGAGCACGGTCACCGTGGGCACTGTCACCATGACCAGTGTCATCATCGGCACTGTCACCATGGGAACTGTCACTATTAGAACTGTCACTGTGGGCACTATCACCGTGAGCACTATCACAATGGGCACTGTCACCATAGGCACTGTCACCATGGACACTGTCATCATGGGCAGTGCCACCATGAGGAATTTCACCATGGGAACTCCAACCATGTACACCGCCAGCTTTAGCACAGTCACCATGGGTTGTGTGACCATGAGCACTGTAACCATGGGCACTGTCACCATGCGAACTCTCACCATGAGCACTGTCACCATGGGCACTGTCACCATGGGAAATATCACCATGGGCACTGTCACCGTGGTCCCTGTGACCATGGACACTGTCACCATGGGGACTGTCATCATGGATACTCTCACCATGGGCACTGACATCATGGGCACTCTCACCATGTGCGCTGTCACCATGGACACTGTCACCATGGTCACTGTCAACATGAGCATTGTCACCATGGGAACTCTCACCATGAGAAATATCACCATGGGATATTTCACCATGGGCACTGTCGCGATGGGCACTGTCACCATTGGCAGTGTCACCATGAGCACTATTACCATGAGTACTATCACCATGAGCACTGTCACCATGGGCACTGTCACCATGAGCACTGTCATCATGGTCACTGTCACCATGCGAACTGCCACCATGAGCAATATCACTGTGAGCACTGTCACCATGGGAACACTCACCATGAGAAATGTCACTATCGGCAGTGTCACCATGGGCACTCTCACCATGGGCAGTGTCACCATGAGCACTATTACCATGAGCACTATCACCATGAGCACTATCACCAAGGGCAGTGTCACCATGAGCGCTATCACCGTGAGCACTATCACCATGGGCACTGTCACCATAGGAACTGTCACCATGAGCACTGTCACCCTGGGCACTATCACCATGAGCACTATCACAATGGGCACTGTCACCATAGGCACTGTCACCATGGACACTGTCACCATGAGCACTATCATCATGGGCAGTGCTACCATGAGGAATTTCACCATCGGAACTCCAACCATGTACACCGCCAACATGAGTTCAGTCACCATGGGCAGTGTCACCATGAGCACTGTCACCATGGGCACTTTCAACTTCACCATGTCTACCATGCGAACTGTCACCATGAGCACTGTCTCCATGAGCACTATCACCGTGAGAACTTTCATCATGAGCATAGTCACCATGGGCACTGTCAACATGAGCACTATCACCATGAGCAATATCACCATGGGTAGTGTCACCGTGAGCAATATCACCATGGGCACTGTCACCGTGACCCCTATTACCATGGGTACTATCACCAAGGGCATTGTCACCATGAGCACTGTCACCATGAGCACTGTCACCATGGGCACTGTCACTATGAGCACTGTCATCATGGGCACTGTCACCATGGGGACTGTCACCATTAGCACTGTCACTGTGGACACTATCACCGTGAGCACTATCACAATGGGAACTGTCCCCATAGGCAATGTCACCATGGACACTGTCACCTTGAACACTATGATCATGGGCAGTGCCACCATGAGGAGTTTCACCATGGGAAGTACAACCATGTACACCGCCAACTTTAGCAGAGTCACCATGGGCACTGTCACCATGAGCACTGTCACCATGCCAAATGTCACCAGGAACACAGTCACCGTGGGCAATGTCACCACGAGCACTCTAACCATGGGCACTGTCACCATGAGCAATATCACCATGAACACTGTCACTGTGAGCATTGTCCCCGTGGGCACTGTCACCGTTTGCACTGTCAACATGAGCACTGTCACCTTGGGAAATGTCACCATGGGCACAGTCATCATGGGCAGTGTCACCATAAGCACTGTCACCATGGGCACTCTCATGATGGACACTGTCACCATGAGCACTATCATCATGGGCAGTGCCACCATGAGGAATTTCACCATGGGAACTCCAAGCATGTACACAGCCAGCATGAGCATAGCCACCATGGGCATTGACACCATGAGCAGTGTCACCATGGGCACTTTCAACATGGCCACTGTCACCATGGGCACTGTCTCCATAGACACTGTCATCATGAGCTCTGTTACCATGGGTAATGTCACCATGACCACTGTCATCTTGGGAACTGCCACCATGGACACTGCCACCATGAGCACTGTAACCATTGTCACTGCCACAGTGAGCACTGTCACCGTGAGCACTGTCACCATGGGAACTGTCACCGTGAGCACTATTACCATGAGTACTATCATCGAGGGCACTGTCACCGTGAGCACTGTCAACATGAGCATTGTCACAATGGGCATTGTCACCATGAGCACTGTCATCATGGGCTATGTTACCATGTGAACTGCCACCATGAGCACTATCACCATGAGCACTATCACCAAGGGCACTGTCACCGTGAGCACTGTCACCGTGAGCACTGTCACAGTGGGCACTGTCAACATGAGCAGTGTCATCATGGGCACTGTCACCATAGGCACAGTCACCATGGACACTGTCACCATGAGCACTAACATCTTGGGCAGTGCTACCATGAGGAATTTCACCATTGGAACTCCAACCATGTACACCGCCATCATGAGCACAATCACCATGGGAAGTAACACCATGAGCACTGTAACCATGGGCACTTTTAACATGGGCCCTGTCGCCATGCGAACTTTCACCATGAGCATTATCTCTGTGAGCACTGTCACCATGAGCATAGTCACCGTGGGCACTGTCACCATGAGCACTGTCACCATGGGCACTGTAACCATGGGAACTGTCAAAACGGGAACGGTCACCATGGATACTGTTAAGGTGAGCACTGTCACCTTGGGAAATCTCACCATGAGCGTTGTCACCATGGGCACTGTCAACATGAGCACTGTCACCTTGGAAACCATCACCATGGGCACTCTCACCATAGGCAGTGTCACCATGGACACTGTCACCATGGGCACTGTCAACATGAGCACTGTCACCATAGGAACTCTCACCATAAGCACTGTCACCATGGGAAATGTCATCATAGGAAATGTCACCATGGGCACTGTCACGATGGGCACTGTCAGCATGGACACTGTCACCATGAGCACTATCATCATGGGCAGGGCCACCATAAGGAATTTCACCATGGGAACTCCTACCATGTACACCGCCAGCATGAGCACAGTCACCATGGGCATTGTCAACATGAGCACTGTCACCATGGGCACTTTCAACATGCGCAGTGTCACCATGTGAACTGTCACCCTGAGCACTATCACTGTGAGCACTGTCACCATGAGCATAGTCACCGTGGGCACTTTCACCATGATCACTGTCACCATGGGCACTGTCACCATGGGAACTGTCACCATGAGCTCTATCACCGTGAGCACTATCACCATGGGCAGTGTCACCGTGAGCACTATTACCATGGGTACTATCACGAAGGGCACTGTCACCGTGAGCACTGTCACCATGAGCACTGTCACCGTGGGCATTGTCACCATGAGCACTGTCATCATCGGCACTGTTCCCATGGGAACTGTCACTATTAGAAATGTCACTGTGGGCACTATCACCGTGAGCACTATCACAATGGGCACTGTCACCATAGGCAGTGTCACCATGGACACTGTCACCATGAACACTATCATCATGGGCAGTGCCACCATGAGGAATTTCACCTTGGGAACTCCAACCATGTACATCGGCAGCTTTAGCACAGTCACCATGGGCTGTGTCACCATGAGCACTGTCACCATGGGCAATGTCATCATGTGAACTGTCACCATGAGAACTGTCACCGTGCGCACTGTCACCATGGGAACTGTCACAATGAGCACTATCACCGTGAGGACTATAATCATGGGCAATGTCACCGTGAGCAATATCACCATGAACACTGTAACCATGGGAAATGTCACTGTGGGCACTGTCACTGTGTGCACTGTCAACATGAGCACTGTCACCATGGGCACTGTCACCATGGGCAGTGTCATCATGAGCACTGTCACCTTGTGCACTCTCACGATGGACACTGTCACCATGAGCACTATCATCATGGGCAGTGCCACCATGAGGAATTTCACCATGGGAACTCCAACTATGTACACCGCCAGCATGAGCAGAGTCACCATGGGCAGTGTCACCATGAGCAATGTCACCATGGGCACTTTCAACATGGGTACTGTCACCATGGTCACTGTCATCATGAGCTCTGTTACCATGGGAAATGTCACCATGAGCACTGTCATCTTGGGAACTGCCACCATGGACACTGCCCCCATGAGCACTGTAACCATTGGCACTGCCACAGTGAGCACTGTCACCGTGAGCACTGTCACCATGGGAATTTTCACCATGTGCACTGTCACCATGGGAAATCTCACCATGAGCACTGCCACCATGGGAAATGTCACTATGGGCAGTGTCTCCATGGGCACTGTCACCATGGGCAGTGTCACCATGAGCACTATTACCATGAGCACTATCACCATGAGCGCTATCACCAAGGGCAGTGTCACCGTGAGCAATATCAACATGGGCAATATCACCGTGAGCACTATTCAAATGGGCACTATCGCCATGAGAACTATCACCGTGAGCACTGTCACTGTGGGGATTGTCACCATGTACACTGTCACCATGAGCACTGTCACCATGAGCACTATCATCATGGGAATTGCCACCATAAGAAATTTCCCCATGGGAACTCCAACCAGGTACACCGCCAGCATGAGCAGAGTCACCATGGGCAGTGTCACCATGAGCACACTCACCATGAGCACTATCACCATGATCACTATCACCGTGGGCAGTGTCACTGTGAACACTATCACCATGGGCAGTGTCACCGTGGGCAATATCACTATGGGCACTGTCATGTGAGCACTATTACCATGGGTACTATCACCAAGGGCACTCTCACCATGAGCACTGTCACTATGAGCACTGTCACCATGGGCACTGTCACCATGAGCACTGACATCATGGGCACAGTCACCATGTGAACTGCCACCATGAGCACTATCACCGTGGGCACTGTCACCATGAGAACTGTCACCATGGGCACTGTATCCATGGGAACTGTTACCCTGGGCACTACCACGGTGAGCACAATCTCCATGGGAACTGTCACCATGGGAACGGTCACCATGGGCACTGTCAAGGTGAGAATTCTCACCATGGGAACTCTCACCATGAGCACTGTCGCCGTGGGCACTGTCAACATGAGCACTCTCACCATGGACACTATCACCATGGGCACTGTCAACATGGGCACTCTCACCATGGCCACTGTCAACATGGACAGTGTCACCATGGGCACTGTCAACATCAACACTGTCACCATGGGAACTCTCACCATGAGCACTGTCACATTGAGAAATGTCACCATGGGCACAGTCACCATGGGAAATGTCACCATGGAAACTGTCACCATGGGCACTGTCAGTATGGACAGGGTCACAGTGAGCGCTATCATCATGGGCAGTGCCACCATGAGGAATTTCACCATGAGAAATCCAACCATGTACACCTCCAGCTTTAGCACAGTCACGATGGGCTGTGTCACCATGAGCGATGTCACCATGGGCATTGTCAACATGCGAACTGTCACCATGAGCACTGTCACAGGGGGCAATGTCACCATGAGCACTGTAACCATGGGCACTGTCACCATGGGAACTGTCACCATGAGCACTATCACCGTGAGCACTATAACCATGGGCAGTGTCACCGTGAGCAATATCACCATGAACACTGTCACCGTGAGCACTTTCACTGTGGGCACTGTCACCGTGTGCACTGTCAACATGAGCACTATCACCATGGGCACTCTCACGATGGACACTGTCACCATGAGCACTATCATCATGGGCAGTGCCACCATGTGGAATTTCACCATGGGAACTCCAACCATGTACACTGCCAGCATGAGCACAGTCACCATGGGAAGTGTCACCATGAGAACTGTCACCATGGACACTTTCAACATGATCACTGTCACCATGGACACTGTCATCATGAGCTCTGTTACCAAGGGAAATGTCACAATGAGCAGTGTCATCTTGGGAACTGCCACCATGGACACTGCCACCATAAGCAATGTAACCATTGGCACTGCCACAGTGAGCACTGTCAACGTGAGCATTGTCACCATGGGAACTGACACCATGTGCACTGTCACCATGGGAACTCTCAACATTAGCACTGTCACCATGGGAAATGTCACTTTGGGCCATGTCCCCATGGGCACTGTAAACATGGGCAGTGTCACCATGAGCACTATTACCATGAGCACTATCACCATGAGCACTATCACCATGGGCACTGTCACCGTGAGCATTATTACCATGTGTACTATCACCAAGGGCACTGTCACCATGAGCACTGTCTCCGAGGGCATTGTAACCGTGAGCACTGTCATCATGGGCACTGTCACCATGCGAAATGCCACCATGAGCTCTAGCACCGTGGGCACTGTCACAATGAGCACTGTCACCATGGGCACTGAATCCATGGGAACTGTCACCATGGGCACTATTACGGTGAGCACTATCACCATGGGAACTGTCACCATGAGAACGGTCACCATGGGCACTGTCAATATGAGCACTGTCAACATGGGAACTCTCACCATGAGCACTGTCACAGTGGGCTCTGTCAACATGAGCACTGTCACCATGGAAACTGTCACCATGTGCACTGTCACCATGGTCAATGTCACCATGGACACTGTCACCATGGGAACTGTCACCATGAGCACTGTCACCATGCGAACTGCCACCATGAGCACTATCACCATGAGAACTATCACCAAGGGCACTGTCACCGTGAACACTGTCAGCGTGGGCACTGTCACCATGAGCACTGTCATCATGGGTACTGTCACCATGGGAACTGTCACCATTAGCACTGTCACTGTGGGCACTATCACTGTGAGCACTATCACAATGGACACTGTCACCATAGGAACTGTCACCATGGACACTGTCACCATGATCACTATCATCATGGGCAGTGCCACCATAAGGAATTTCACCATGGGAACTCCAACCATGTACAAAGCCAGCATGAGCACATTCACCATGGGTAGTGTCACCATGAGCACTGCCACCATGGGCACTTTCAACATGGGCACTGTCACCAAGTGAACCGTCACCATGAGCACTGATACCATGAGCACTATCACCAAGGGCACTGTCAGCGTGAGCACTATCACCGTGAGCAATATCACCGTAAGGACTGTCACCATGAGCATTTTCACCGTGTGCACTGTCACCATGGGCATTGTCAACATAAGCATTGTCACCATGGGAACTCTCACCATGAGCACTGTCATCATGGGAAATGTCACCATGGGCACTGTCACAATAGGCATTGTCACCATGGACACTCTCACCATGAGAACTATCATCATGGGCATTGCCACCATAAGGAATTTCACCATGGGAACTCCAACCATGTACACCGCCAGCATGAGCACATTCACCATGGGCCGTGTCACCATGAGCACTATCACCATGAGCACTATCACCATGAGCACTATCACCAGCGGAACTGTCACCGTGAGCACTATCACAGTGAGCACTGTCACCATGAGCACTGTCACCATGGGCACTATCACCATGGGAAATGTCACCACGGGAACGGTCACCATGGACACTGTTAAGGTGAGCACTGTCACCATGGGAACTCTCACCATGAGCATTGTCACCGTGGGCACTGTCAACATGAGCACTGTCACCATGGGCACTCTCACCATAGGCACTATCACCGTGGGCACTGTCACCATGGGCACTGTCAACATGAGCACTGTCACCATGGGAACTCTCACCATAAGCAATGTAACCATGGGAAATGTCACCATAGGAAATGTCACCATGGGCACTGTCACGATGGGCACTGTCAGCATGGACACTGTCACCATGAGAACTATCATCATGGGCAGTGCCACCATAAGGAATTTCACCATGGGAACTCCTACCATTTACACCGCCAGCATGAGCAAAGTCACCATGGGCAGTGTCACCATGAGCACTGTCATCATGGGCACTTTCAACATGCGCAGTGTCACCATGCGAACTGTAACCCTTAGCACTATCACTGTGAGCACTGTCACCATGAGCATACTCACCGTGGGCACTTTCACCATGAGCACTGTCACCCTGGGCACTGTCACCATGGGAACTGTCACCATGAGCACTATCACCGTGAGCACTATCACCATCGGCAGTGTCACCGCGAGCACTATTACCATGGGTACTATCAAGAAGGGCACTGTCACCATGAGCACTGTCATCATGAGCACGGTCACCGTGGGCACTGTCACCATGACCAGTGTCATCATCGGCACTGTCACCATGGGAACTGTCACTATTAGAACTGTCACTGTGGGCACTATCACCGTGAGCACTATCACAATGGGCACTGTCACCATAGGCACTGTCACCATGGACACTGTCATCATGGGCAGTGCCACCATGAGGAATTTCACCATGGGAACTCCAACCATGTACACCGCCAGCTTTAGCACAGTCACCATGGGTTGTGTGACCATGAGCACTGTAACCATGGGCACTGTCACCATGCGAACTCTCACCATGAGCACTGTCACCATGGGCACTGTCACCATGGGAAATATCACCATGGGCACTGTCACCGTGGTCCCTGTGAGATTGGACACTGTCACCATGGGGACTGTCATCATGGATACTCTCACCATGGGCACTGACATCATGGGCACTCTCACCATGTGCGCTGTCACCATGGACACTGTCACCATGGTCACTGTCAACATGAGCATTGTCACCATGGGAACTCTCACCATGAGAAATATCACCATGGGATATTTCACCATGGGCACTGTCACGATGGGCACTGTCACCATTGGCAGTGTCACCATGAGCACTATTACCATGAGTACTATCACCATGAGCACTGTCACCATGGGCACTGTCACCATGAGCACTGTCATCATGGTCACTGTCACCATGCGAACTGCCACCATGAGCAATATCACTGTGAGCACTGTCACCATGGGAACACTCACCATGAGAAATGTCACTATCGGCAGTGTCACCATGGGCACTCTCACCATGGGCAGTGTCACCATGAGCACTATTACCATGAGCACTATCACCATGAGCACTATCACCAAGGGCAGTGTCACCATGAGCGCTATCACCGTGAGCACTATCACCATGGGCACTGTCACCATAGGAACTGTCACCATGAGCACTGTCACCCTGGGCACTATCACCATGAGCACTATCACAATGGGCACTGTCACCATAGGCACTGTCACCATGGACACTGTCACCATGAGCACTATCATCATGGGCAGTGCTACCATGAGGAATTTCACCATCGGAACTCCAACCATGTACACCGCCAACATGAGTTCAGTCACCATGGGCAGTGTCACCATGAGCACTGTCACCATGGGCACTTTCAACTTCACCATGTCTACCATGCGAACTGTCACCATGAGCACTGTCTCCATGAGCACTATCACCGTGAGAACTTTCATCATGAGCATAGTCACCATGGGCACTGTCAACATGAGCACTATCACCATGAGCAATATCACCATGGGTAGTGTCACCGTGAGCAATATCACCATGGGCACTGTCACCGTGACCCCTATTACCATGGGTACTATCACCAAGGGCATTGTCACCATGAGCACTGTCACCATGAGCACTGTCACCATGGGCACTGTCACTATGAGCACTGTCATCATGGGCACTGTCACCATGGGGACTGTCACCATTAGCACTGTCACTGTGGACACTATCACCGTGAGCACTATCACAATGGGCACTGTCACCATAGGCACTGTCACCATGGACACTGTCACCATGAAAACTATCATCATGGACAGTGCCACCATAAGGAATTTCACCATGGGAACTCCAACTATGTACACCACCAGCATGAGCACAGTCATAATGGGCAGTGTCACCATGATCACTGCCACCATGGGCACTTTCAACATGGGCACTCTCAACATGCGAACCGTCACAATGAGCACTATCACCATCAGCAGTATTACCATGAGCACTATCACCAAGGGCACTGTCAGCGGGAGCACTATCACTGTGAGCACTGTCACCATGAGAATTGTCACCCTGGACACTGTCATCATGAGCACTGGCACCTTGGGTATTGTCAACATGAGCATTGTCATCATGGGAACTCTCACCATGAGCACTGTCAAGATGGGAAATGTCACCATGGGCACTGTCACCATGGACACTCTCACCATGAGCACTGTCACCATGGACAGTGTCACCATGAGCATTGTCACATTGAGCACTGTCAACATGGGAACTTTCACCATGGGCACTGTCACCATGGGCACTGTCACCATGGACAATGTCACCTTGGGAACTGTCACCATGGGAAATGTCACCATGGGCACTGTCACCATGGATATTGTCACCATGTGCACTGTCACCATGGGAATTCTCACCATGAGCACTGTCACCATGGTAAATGTCACTATTGGCAGTGTCACCATGGGCACTGTCACCAAGGGCAGTGTCACCATGAGCATTATTACCATCAGCACTATCACCATGAACACTATCACCATGGGTACTGTCACCATGAGAATTCTTACCATGGGTACTATCACCAAGGGCACTGTCACCGTGAGCATTGTCACCATGAGCACTATCACCATGGGCACTGTCACCATGGGGAATGTCACCATGGGCAGTGTCACCATGAGCACTGTAACCGTGGACACTGTCATCATGGACACTGTCACCATGAGCACTATCATCATGAGCAGTACCACCATGAGTAATTTCACCATGGAAACTCCAACCATGTACACCGCCAGCATGAGCACAGTCACCAAGGGCTGTGTCACCATGGGCACTGTCACCATGGGCACTATCACAAAGGACACTGTCATCATGAGCTCTATTACCATGGGAACTGTCACCATGAGCACTGTCCTCTTACGAACTGCCAGCACGGACACTGCCACCATGAGCACTGTAACCATTGGCACTGCCATCGTGGGCACTGTCATCATGAGCACTGTCACCATGAGAACGGTCACCAGGGACACTGTCACCATGGGCACTATCAGCCAGAGCACTGTCACCGTGAGCACTATCACTGTGAGTACTATCACCCTGAGCACTGTCACCGTGGGCACTGTCACCATGCGCACTGTCACCATGGGCACTGTCACCATGGGAACTGTCACCATGAGCAGCATCACCGTGAGTACTATCACCATGGACAGGGTCACCGTGAGCAATATCACCATGGGCACTGTCACCGTGAGCACTATTACTATGGGCACAATCACCATGAGCACTATCACCGTGATCACTGTCACCGAGGGCACTGTCACCATGAGCACTATCTCCATGAGCACTATCACCAGGGGCACTGTCACCGGGAGCACTATCATAATGGGCGCTGTCACCATGGGCACTGTCACCATGGGCACTGTCAACATGGGAACTCTCATCATGAGCACTGTCACCATGGGCACAGTCACCATGGGCCCTCTCACCATGGGCGCTGTCACCATGGACACTGTCACCATGAGCACTATAATCATGGGCAGTGCCACCATAAGGAATTTCACCATTGTAACTCCAACCATATACACCGCCAGCATGAGCACAGTCACCATGGGGACTGTCAACATGAGCACTGTCACCATGGGAAATGTCTCCATGAGCACTCACTGTCACCATGGGAAATGTCTCCATGAGCACTATCACCATGATCACTATCACCAAGGGCACTGTCACCATGAGCACTATCACCGTGGACAATGTCACCATGAGAACTATCACCGTGAGCACTATCACCATGGGAAGTGTCACCATGAGCACTGTCACCATGGACATTGTCACCGTGGGCACTGTCACCATGAGCACTGTCACCATGGGCAATGTCACCGTGAGCACTATCACCATGGGCAGTGTCACCGTGAGCAATATCAACATGGGCAGTGTCACCATCAGCACTATTACCATGGGCACTATCACGTTGAGCACTATCACCTTGAGCACTGTCACCGTGGGCACTGTCACCATGGGCACTGTCACCATGGGCACTGTCAACATGAGCACAGTCACCATAGGAACTCTCACCATGAGCACTGTCACCATGGGAAATTTCACCATGGGCATGGTCACAATGAGCACTATCATCATGGGGAGTGCCACCATGAGGAATTTCATCCTGGGAACTCCAACCATATACACCGCCAGCTTTAGCACAGTCACCATGGGCTGTGTCACCATGAGCACTGTCACCGTGAGCACTGTCACCATGGGAACTGTCACCATGTGCACTGTCACCATGGGAAATCTCACCATGAGAATTGTCACCATGGCAAATCTCACCATGAGCATTGTCACCATGGCAAATATCACTATGGGCAGTATCACCATGGGCACTGTCACCATAGGCAGTGTCACCATGATCACTATTACCATGAGCACTATCACCATGAGCACTATCACCATGGGCACTGTCACCGTGAGCAATATTACCATGCGTACTATCACCAAGGGCACTGTCAACGTGAGCACTATCACCGTGAGCACTGTCACTGTGGGCATTGTCACCATGAGCACTGTCATCATGAGTACTGTCACCATAGAAACTGTCACAATGAGCACTGTCACTGTGGGCACTATCACTATGGACACTGTCACCATAGGCACTGTCACCTTGGATACTGTCACCATGAGCACTATCATCATGGGGAGTGCTACCATAAGGAATTTCACCATGGGAACTCCAACCATGGACACCGCCAGCATGAGCACAACCACCATGGGCAGTGTCACCATGAGCACTGCCACCATGGGCACTTTCAACATGGGCACTGTCACCATGCGAACTATCGCCATGAGCACTATCACCATGAGCAGTATTACCATGAGCACTATCCCCAAGGGCACTGTCAACGTGAGCACTATCACCGTGAGCACTATCACCATGGGCAGTGTCACCGTGAACAATATGACCATGGGCAGTGTCACCGTGAGCCCTATTACCATGGGCACTATCACCACGGGCACTGTCATTGTGAGCACTGTCACCATGAGCACTGTCACCATGGGCACTATCAACACGAGCACTGTCACCATGGGCACTGTCACCATGGGAAATGTCACCATGAGAACTGTCACCGTGGGCAATGTCACCATGAGCACTGTCACCGTGGGCACTGTCACCATGGGAACTGTCACCATGAGCACTATCACCATGAGGACTATAACCATGGGCACTGTCACAGTGAGCAATATCACCATGAACACTGTAACCATGGGAAATATCACCGTGGGCACTGTCACCATGTGCACTGTCAACATGAGCACTGTCACCATGGGAAATGTCACCATGGGCACTGTCACCATGGGCACGCTCACGATGGACACTGTCACCATGAGCACTATCATCATGGGCAGTGCCACCATGAGGAATTTCACCATGGGAACTCCAATCATGTACACCGCCAGCATGAGCACAGTGACCATGGCAGTGTCACCATGAGCAATGTCACCATGGGCACTTTCAACATGGGCACTGTCACCATGGACACTGTCATCATGAGCTCTGTTACCATGGGAAATGTCACCCTGAGCACTGTCACCATGGGAACTGTCACCATGAGCACTATCAACGTGAGCACTATAACCATGGGCACCGTCACCGTGAGCAATATCACCATGAACACTGTCACCGTGTGCACTGTCAACATGAGCACTGTCAACATGGGAAATGTCACCATGGGAACTCTCACCATGGGCAGGGTCACCAAGAGCACTGTCACCATGGGCACTCTCACGATGGACACTGTCACCATGAGCACTATCATCATGGGCACTGCCAGCATAAGAAATTTCACCATGGGGACTCCAGCCATGTACACCGCCAGCATGAGCACAGTCACGATGGTCAGTGTTACCATGAGCACTATCACCATGAGAACTTTAACCATGAGCACTATCATCAAGAGCACTGTCACTGCGAGCATTATCACCGTGAGCACTATCACCGTGAGCTCTGTCACCATGAGCACTGTCTCCGTGGGCATTGTAACCATGAGCACTGTCGTCATGGGCACTGTCACCATGCGAAATGCCACCATGAGCTCTATCACCGAGGGCACTGTCACAATGAGCACTGTCACCATGGGCACTGGATCCATGGGAACTGTCACAATGGGCACTATCACGGTGAGCACTATCACCATGGGAACTGTCACCATGGGAACGGTCACAATGGGCACTGTCAACATGAGCACTGTCACCATGGAAACAGTCACCATGGGCGCTATCACCATGGCCACTCTCACCATAGGCACTGTCACCATGTGCACTGTCACCATGGACACTGTCACCATGAGCACTATCATCATGGGCAGTGCCACCATAACAGTTGTACCATGGGAACTCCAACCATGTACACCTCCAACATGAGCACTGTCACCATGGGCATGGTCAACATGAGCACTGTCAGCATGGGCACTTTCAACAGGGACAGTGTCACCACGCAAACTGCCACCATGAACACTATCACCATGAGCACTATCACCAAGGGCACTGTCACCGTGAGCACTATCACCGTGAGCACTATCACCATGAGCACTGTCACCATGAGCACTGTCACCATGGGCACTGTCACCATGGGCACTGTCACAGTGGGCACTGTAACCATGGGAACTGTCACCATGAGCACAATCACCGTGAGCACTATCACCATGGGCAGTGTCACCGTGAGAAATATCACCATGGGCACTGTCACATTGAGCACTGTTACCATGGGTACTATCACCAAGGGCACTGTCACCGTGCGCACTGTTACCATGAGCACTTTCACTGTGGGCACAGTCAACATGAGCACTGTCATCATGGGCACTGTCGGCATGGGAACTCTCATCATGAGCACTGTCACCATGGGAAATGTCACCATAGGCACTCTCACTATGGGCACTGTCACCATGGGCAGTGTCACTACGAGCACTGTCACCATGGGCAGTGTCACCATGGGAACTGTCACGATGAGCATTATCACCCTGAGCACTATCACCATGGGCAGTGTCACCGTGAGCAATATCAATATGGGCAGTGTCACCATCAGCACTATTACCATGGGCACTATCACGTTGAGAACTATCAGTGTGAACACTGTCACCGTGGGCACTGTCACCATGGGCACTGTCAACATGAGCACAGTCAGCATAGGAACTCTCACCATGAGCACTGTCACCATGGGAAATGTCACCATGGGCACTGTCACCATGAGCACTATCATCATGGGCAGTGCCACCATGAGGAATTTCACCATGGGAACTCCAACCATATGCACCGCCAGCTTTAGCACAGTCACCATGGGCTGTGTCGCCATGAGCACTGTCACCATGCGTTCTGTCACCATGAGTACTGTCACTGTGGGTAATGTCACCATGAGCACTGTCACTGTGCGCACTGTCACCATGGTAACTGTCACCATGAGCACTATCACCGTGAGCACTATGAACATGGGCAGTGTCACCGTGAGTAATATCACCATAAACACTGTCACCATGGACAGTGTCATCATGAGCTATTACCATGGGAAATGTCACCATGAGCACTGTCACCATGGGCACTGTCACTATGGACACGGTCTCCATGGGCACTCTCACCATGGATACTGTCACTGTGGAAAATGTCACCATGGGAACTGTAACCATCTACACTGTCCCCAGGAGCACTATCACCATGGACACTATATCCATCAGCATTGTCCCCATGGGCACTGTCAACATAAGCACTGTCACCATCGGCACTGTCGCCATGGGAACTCTCACTATGAGCACTGTCACCATTGGAAATGTCACTATGGGCATTGTCACCAAGGGCACTGTCACCATGGTCACTGTCAACATGAGCACTGTCACCATGGGCACTGTCACATGGGACACTGCCACCATGAGCACTGTCACCGTGAGCACTGTCACCATGATCATTGTCACCAAGAGCATTGTCATCATGGGAAGTGTCACCATGAGTACTATCATCTCCAGGACTGTCACAGTGAGCACTGATACCGTGAGCACTCTCACCATGAGCACTTTCATCATGAGCACTCTCACAGTGAGAATATCACCTCGAGCACTCTCACCGTGAGAACAGTCACTATGAGCACTCTCACCGTGAGCACTATCATCATGGGAACTGCCACCATGAGAACTTTCAAGATGGTAACTGCAACCATGGAAACTGCCACCATGAGCATTGTCACCGTGAGCAGTGTCACCGTGAGCATTGTCAACATGAGCACTGTCACCATGGGAACTGATGCCATGAGCACTGTCACCATAGGAACTGTCACAATTGACACTTCCACCTTGGGTACTGACACCATGGGCACTGTCACCATGGGGAATGTCACCATGGGCAGTGTCACCATGAGCACTGTAACCGTGGACACTGTCATCATGGACACTGTCACAATGAGCACTGTCACTGTGGGCACTATCACCATGGACACTGTCACCATAGGCACTGTCACCATGGATACTGTCACCATGAGCACTATCATCATGGGGAGTGCTACCATAAGGAATTTCACCATGGGAACTCCAACCATGGACACCGCCAGCATGAGCACAACCACCATGGGCAGTGTCACCATGAGCACTGCCACCATGGGCACTTTCAACATGGGCACTGTCACCATGCGAACTATCGCCATGAGCACTATCACCATGAGCAGTATTACCATGAGCACTATCCCCAAGGGCACTGTCAACGTGAGCACTATCACCGTGAGCACTATCACCATGGGCAGTGTCACCGTGAACAATATGACCATGGGCAGTGTCACCGTGAGCCCTATTACCATGGGCACTATCACCACGGGCACTGTCATTGTGAGCACTGTCACCATGAGCACTGTCACCATGGGCACTATCAACACGAGCACTGTCACCATGGGCACTGTCACCATGGGAAATGTCACCATGAGAACTGTCACCGTGGGCAATGTCACCATGAGCACTGTCACCGTGGGCACTGTCACCATGGGAACTGTCACCATGAGCACTATCACCATGAGGACTATAACCATGGGCACTGTCACAGTGAGCAATATCACCATGAACACTGTAACCATGGGAAATATCACCGTGGGCACTGTCACCATGTGCACTGTCAACATGAGCACTGTCACCATGGGAAATGTCACCATGGGCACTGTCACCATGGGCACGCTCACGATGGACACTGTCACCATGAGCACTATCATCATGGGCAGTGCCACCATGAGGAATTTCACCATGGGAACTCCAATCATGTACACCGCCAGCATGAGCACAGTGACCATGGCAGTGTCACCATGAGCAATGTCACCATGGGCACTTTCAACATGGGCACTGTCACCATGGACACTGTCATCATGAGCTCTGTTACCATGGGAAATGTCACCCTGAGCACTGTCACCATGGGAACTGTCACCATGAGCACTATCAACGTGAGCACTATAACCATGGGCACCGTCACCGTGAGCAATATCACCATGAACACTGTCACCGTGTGCACTGTCAACATGAGCACTGTCAACATGGGAAATGTCACCATGGGAACTCTCACCATGGGCAGGGTCACCAAGAGCACTGTCACCATGGGCACTCTCACGATGGACACTGTCACCATGAGCACTATCATCATGGGCACTGCCAGCATAAGAAATTTCACCATGGGGACTCCAGCCATGTACACCGCCAGCATGAGCACAGTCACGATGGTCAGTGTTACCATGAGCACTATCACCATGAGAACTTTAACCATGAGCACTATCATCAAGAGCACTGTCACTGCGAGCATTATCACCGTGAGCACTATCACCGTGAGCTCTGTCACCATGAGCACTGTCTCCGTGGGCATTGTAACCATGAGCACTGTCGTCATGGGCACTGTCACCATGCGAAATGCCACCATGAGCTCTATCACCGAGGGCACTGTCACAATGAGCACTGTCACCATGGGCACTGGATCCATGGGAACTGTCACAATGGGCACTATCACGGTGAGCACTATCACCATGGGAACTGTCACCATGGGAACGGTCACAATGGGCACTGTCAACATGAGCACTGTCACCATGGAAACAGTCACCATGGGCGCTATCACCATGGCCACTCTCACCATAGGCACTGTCACCATGTGCACTGTCACCATGGACACTGTCACCATGAGCACTATCATCATGGGCAGTGCCACCATAACAGTTGTACCATGGGAACTCCAACCATGTACACCTCCAACATGAGCACTGTCACCATGGGCATGGTCAACATGAGCACTGTCAGCATGGGCACTTTCAACAGGGACAGTGTCACCACGCAAACTGCCACCATGAACACTATCACCATGAGCACTATCACCAAGGGCACTGTCACCGTGAGCACTATCACCGTGAGCACTATCACCATGAGCACTGTCACCATGAGCACTGTCACCATGGGCACTGTCACCATGGGCACTGTCACAGTGGGCACTGTAACCATGGGAACTGTCACCATGAGCACAATCACCGTGAGCACTATCACCATGGGCAGTGTCACCGTGAGAAATATCACCATGGGCACTGTCACATTGAGCACTGTTACCATGGGTACTATCACCAAGGGCACTGTCACCGTGCGCACTGTTACCATGAGCACTTTCACTGTGGGCACAGTCAACATGAGCACTGTCATCATGGGCACTGTCGGCATGGGAACTCTCATCATGAGCACTGTCACCATGGGAAATGTCACCATAGGCACTCTCACTATGGGCACTGTCACCATGGGCAGTGTCACTACGAGCACTGTCACCATGGGCAGTGTCACCATGGGAACTGTCACGATGAGCATTATCACCCTGAGCACTATCACCATGGGCAGTGTCACCGTGAGCAATATCAATATGGGCAGTGTCACCATCAGCACTATTACCATGGGCACTATCACGTTGAGAACTATCAGTGTGAACACTGTCACCGTGGGCACTGTCACCATGGGCACTGTCAACATGAGCACAGTCAGCATAGGAACTCTCACCATGAGCACTGTCACCATGGGAAATGTCACCATGGGCACTGTCACCATGAGCACTATCATCATGGGCAGTGCCACCATGAGGAATTTCACCATGGGAACTCCAACCATATGCACCGCCAGCTTTAGCACAGTCACCATGGGCTGTGTCGCCATGAGCACTGTCACCATGCGTTCTGTCACCATGAGTACTGTCACTGTGGGTAATGTCACCATGAGCACTGTCACTGTGCGCACTGTCACCATGGTAACTGTCACCATGAGCACTATCACCGTGAGCACTATGAACATGGGCAGTGTCACCGTGAGTAATATCACCATAAACACTGTCACCATGGACAGTGTCATCATGAGCTATTACCATGGGAAATGTCACCATGAGCACTGTCACCATGGGCACTGTCACTATGGACACGGTCTCCATGGGCACTCTCACCATGGATACTGTCACTGTGGAAAATGTCACCATGGGAACTGTAACCATCTACACTGTCCCCAGGAGCACTATCACCATGGACACTATATCCATCAGCATTGTCCCCATGGGCACTGTCAACATAAGCACTGTCACCATCGGCACTGTCGCCATGGGAACTCTCACTATGAGCACTGTCACCATTGGAAATGTCACTATGGGCATTGTCACCAAGGGCACTGTCACCATGGTCACTGTCAACATGAGCACTGTCACCATGGGCACTGTCACATGGGACACTGCCACCATGAGCACTGTCACCGTGAGCACTGTCACCATGATCATTGTCACCAAGAGCATTGTCATCATGGGAAGTGTCACCATGAGTACTATCATCTCCAGGACTGTCACAGTGAGCACTGATACCGTGAGCACTCTCACCATGAGCACTTTCATCATGAGCACTCTCACAGTGAGAATATCACCTCGAGCACTCTCACCGTGAGAACAGTCACTATGAGCACTCTCACCGTGAGCACTATCATCATGGGAACTGCCACCATGAGAACTTTCAAGATGGTAACTGCAACCATGGAAACTGCCACCATGAGCATTGTCACCGTGAGCAGTGTCACCGTGAGCATTGTCAACATGAGCACTGTCACCATGGGAACTGATGCCATGAGCACTGTCACCATAGGAACTGTCACAATTGACACTTCCACCTTGGGTACTGACACCATGGGCACTGTCACCATGGGGAATGTCACCATGGGCAGTGTCACCATGAGCACTGTAACCGTGGACACTGTCATCATGGACACTGTCACCATGAGCACTATCATCATGAGCAGTACCACCATGAGTAATTTCACCATGGAAACTCCAACCATGTACACCGCCAGCATGAGCACAGTCACCAAGGGCTGTGTCACCATGGGCACTGTCACCATGGGCACTATCACAAAGGACACTGTCATCATGAGCTCTATTACCATGGGAACTGTCACCATGAGCACTGTCCTCTTACGAACTGCCAGCACGGACACTGCCACCATGAGCACTGTAACCATTGGCACTGCCATCGTGGGCACTGTCATCATGAGCACTGTCACCATGAGAACGGTCACCAGGGACACTGTCACCATGGGCACTATCAGCCAGAGCACTGTCACCGTGGGCACTGTCACCATGCGCACTGTCACCATGGGCACTGTCACCATGGGAACTGTCACCAAGAGCAGCATCACCGTGAGTACTATCACCATGGACAGGGTCACCGTGAGCAATATCACCATGGGCACTGTCACCGTGAGCACTATTACTATGGGCACAATCACCATGAGCACTATCACCGTGATCACTGTCACCGAGGGCACTGTCACCATGAGCACTATCTCCATGAGCACTATCACCAGGGGCACTGTCACCGGGAGCACTATCATAATGGGCGCTGTCACCATGGGCACTGTCACCATGGGCACTGTCAACATGGGAACTCTCATCATGAGCACTGTCACCATGGGCACAGTCACCATGGGCCCTCTCACCATGGGCGCTGTCACCATGGACACTGTCACCATGAGCACTATAATCATGGGCAGTGCCACCATAAGGAATTTCACCATTGTAACTCCAACCATATACACCGCCAGCATGAGCACAGTCACCATGGGGACTGTCAACATGAGCACTGTCACCATGGGAAATGTCTCCATGAGCACTCACTGTCACCATGGGAAATGTCTCCATGAGCACTATCACCATGATCACTATCACCAAGGGCACTGTCACCATGAGCACTATCACCGTGGACAATGTCACCATGAGAACTATCACCGTGAGCACTATCACCATGGGAAGTGTCACCATGAGCACTGTCACCATGGACATTGTCACCGTGGGCACTGTCACCATGAGCACTGTCACCATGGGCAATGTCACCGTGAGCACTATCACCATGGGCAGTGTCACCGTGAGCAATATCAACATGGGCAGTGTCACCATCAGCACTATTACCATGGGCACTATCACGTTGAGCACTATGACCTTGAGCACTGTCACCGTGGGCACTGTCACCATGGGCACTGTCACCATGGGCACTGTCAACATGAGCACAGTCACCATAGGAACTCTCACCATGAGCACTGTCACCATGGGAAATTTCACCATGGGCATGGTCACAATGAGCACTATCATCATGGGGAGTGCCACCATGAGGAATTTCATCCTGGGAACTCCAACCATATACACCGCCAGCTTTAGCACAGTCACCATGGGCTGTGTCACCATGAGCACTGTCACCGTGAGCACTGTCACCATGGGAACTGTCACCATGTGCACTGTCACCATGGGAAATCTCACCATGAGCATTGTCACCATGGCAAATATCACTATGGGCAGTATCACCATGGGCACTGTCACCATAGGCAGTGTCACCATGATCACTATTACCATGAGCACTATCACCATGAGCACTATCACCATGGGCACTGTCACCGTGAGCAATATTACCATGCGTACTATCACCAAGGGCACTGTCAACGTGAGCACTATCACCGTGAGCACTGTCACTGTGGGCATTGTCACCATGAGCACTGTCATCATGGGTACTGTCACCATAGAAACTGTCACAATGAGCACTGTCACTGTGGGCACTATCACCATGGACACTGTCACCATAGGCACTGTCACCATGGATACTGTCACCATGAGCACTATCATCATGGGGAGTGCTACCATAAGGAATTTCACCATGGGAACTCCAACCATGGACACCGCCAGCATGAGCACAACCACCATGGGCAGTGTCACCATGAGCACTGCCACCATGGGCACTTTCAACATGGGCACTGTCACCATGCGAACTATCGCCATGAGCACTATCACCATGAGCAGTATTACCATGAGCACTATCCCCAAGGGCACTGTCAACGTGAGCACTATCACCGTGAGCACTATCACCATGGGCAGTGTCACCGTGAACAATATCACCATGGGCAGTGTCACCGTGAGCCCTATTACCATGGGCACTATCACCACGGGCACTGTCATTGTGAGCACTGTCACCATGAGCACTGTCACCGTGGGCACTATCAACACGAGCACTGTCACCATGGGCACTGTCACCATGGGAAATGTCACCATGAGAACTGTCACCGTGGGCAATGTCACCGTGAGCACTGTCACCGTGGGCACTGTCACCATGGGAACTGTCACCATGAGCACTATCACCATGAGGACTATAACCATGGGCACTGTCACAGTGAGCAATATCACCATGAACACTGTAACCATGGGAAATGTCACCGTGGGCACTGTCACCATGTGCACTGTCAACATGAGCACTGTCACCATGGGAAATGTCACCATGGGCACTGTCACCATGGGCACGCTCACGATGGACACTGTCACCATGAGCACTATCATCATGGGCAGTGCCACCATGAGGAATTTCACCATGGGAACTCCAATCATGTACACCGCCAGCATGAGCACAGTGACCATGGCAGTGTCACCATGAGCAATGTCACCATGGGCACTTTCAACATGGGCACTGTCACCATGGACACTGTCATCATGAGCTCTGTTACCATGGGAAATGTCACCCTGAGCACTGTCACCATGGGAACTGTCACCATGAGCACTATCAACGTGAGCACTATAACCATGGGCACCGTCACCGTGAGCAATATCACCATGAACACTGTCACCGTGTGCACTGTCAACATGAGCACTGTCAACATGGGAAATGTCACCATGGGAACTCTCACCATGGGCAGGGTCACCAAGAGCACTGTCACCATGGGCACTCTCACGATGGACACTGTCACCATGAGCACTATCATCATGGGCACTGCCAGCATAAGAAATTTCACCATGGGGACTCCAGCCATGTACACCGCCAGCATGAGCACAGTCACGATGGTCAGTGTTACCATGAGCACTATCACCATGAGAACTTTAACCATGAGCACTATCATCAAGAGCACTGTCACTGCGAGCATTATCACCGTGAGCACTATCACCGTGAGCTCTGTCACCATGAGCACTGTCTCCATGGGCATTGTAACCATGAGCACTGTCGTCATGGGCACTGTCACCATGCGAAATGCCACCATGAGCTCTATCACCGAGGGCACTGTCACAATGAGCACTGTCACCATGGGCACTGGATCCATGGGAACTGTCACAATGGGCACTATCACGGTGAGCACTATCACCATGGGAACGGTCACAATGGGCACTGTCAACATGAGCACTGTCACCATGGAAACAGTCACCATGGGCGCTGTCACCATGGGCACTCTCACCATAGGCACTGTCACCATGTGCACTGTCACCATGGACACTGTCACCATGAGCACTATCATCATGGGCAGTGCCACCATAACAGTTGTACCATGGGAACTCCAACCATGTACACCTCCAACATGAGCACTGTCACCATGGGCATGGTCAACATGAGCACTGTCAGCATGGGCACTTTCAACAGGGACAGTGTCACCATGCAAACTGCCACCATGAACACTATCACCATGAGCACTATCACCAAGGGCACTGTCACCGTGAGCACTATCACCGTGAGCACTATCACCATGAGCACTGTCACCATGGGCACTGTCACCATGGGCACTGTCACCATGGGCACTGTAACCATGGGAACTGTCACCATGAGCACAATCACCGTGAGCACTATCACCATGGGCAGTGTCACCGTGAGAAATATCACCATGGGCACTGTCACATTGAGCACTGTTACCATGGGTACTATCACCAAGGGCACTGTCACCGTGCACACTGTTACCATGAGCACTTTCACTGTGGGCACAGTCAACATGAGCACTGTCATCATTGGCACTGTCGGCATGGGAACTCTCATCATGAGCACTGTCACCATGGGAAATGTCACCATAGGCACTCTCACTATGAGCACT